>NC_044914.1:7449868-7726837 GCF_001633185.2 Quercus lobata
TGTTTGAGGACAAAGTTCTAAGTTTGGGGGTGTTTGATGACTTGCATAATTGAGTGTAATTTATCACTTCTCAACTCTAAACTTTAGTCTAATTTTATTTATTTTGTTGATTTTAGACTTGATTTTTGTTATTTAAATTTTATTCCAAATTTGAAGAAAATAAAGATTTATTCAAATAAAAGAAATTTGAAGCATCTAAAGAGAATATTTTTGACCTTGGAAGTTGGCTAAACAAAAAGAAAAGAGGCGCCTAACAAAAATAGAAGGGCTGAACAAAAAAAAAAAAAATTGAAGGAGGCGTTGAACCAAATAAAAGAAAGAGGCTGAAAAATGTTTTGGGCTGAAAATGTTCTTGGGCTGAAAAAGTATTTGGCTGAAAAAGTGTTTGGGCTGAAAAAAGGGCAACACATCAAAAGAAAAAAAAAAAAAAAAGTGAAGCTGAAAGAAAGAGAGGGCAGGTACGCTGAAGCAGAAAAAGGTGGCTGGAACATAAGAAAAAAAGGGGCGCTTGACAAAGAAAAAAGGGAGAGGCTGAAACTGAAGACAAAAAAAAGTGGCGCTAAAACAGAGAAACAAAAGAAAAGAAGTGCTGAAACAGAAAAGGAAGAAAGAGGGCTGAACAGAAAAGAGACAGTGCGCTGACCAGAAAGGAAGAAAGGAAAATAAGGGCACTGAAGCAAAAAGAAAGAGAGGGCTGGAACAGAGAATTTTTCAGCATCTATTTTCTTTCCAATCTTCTCAGAAAAAATTATGGTGAACTCATTTGTGTTGGATTTAATTTTTAGCATGAACTAAACTTTCTTTATTCTAGGAAAACAATGTAATCTAGTTTCGAACTATGCTTGCTTTTCTATGTTAATTTGAACAAATTCTCTTCATGTTTGTCTGATTTATTCTAAGCTTATGGCTTCTAATTAACTGGCCATTAATTAGATGATTTTAATCTTGTGATTTACTGTCGAAAGAGGGGATTATAGGATAGATCTTGAATATTTCAGCATAGGTAAATATAGAGATCGAAAGACTTGTATGAACCTATGCAGTATTAAAATCGTTGGTCTTAATGCTTTCTTGCTTTATTATATTGCATACTCTTGTGTAAAATAATGAACAAAAATGTTTCCAATTGACTATCGAAAGAGGCTTTTGGATGAGTTTGGAGATTGCTAACAAACAGAGAGAATTAAATTCAATTAGCTAGATGAGTAAAGCATAGTGAGGCATTAGGTGAAATCAATTTCGTAGAAGTTTCTTTCTCATTAAGTTGATTTTCAAGCAACATCTTTCTTTTCCTCCGCGTATCTTTTATTTAAATTGATTTTATTTTGAATTCCAATTACAAAAACCTTAGTGACTTCTCTAGATAAAATCGAGATTAGCATAATTTTGGTATTTGTCAAAAGTAAGTTACCAATCCCTGAGGACGATACTTCTCATCACTTTACTATAAAACTATGACACTGTGCACTTGCACCTTATCCAATTCTCAAAGAAGGGATGCATAATCATCAATGAAGAAGGGATTCAAGTCTTGGAGGGAAATTGGACTACAGATAATTGCTATGGAGTAGTTCCTATGGCACCCATTTTGTGTAAAAGTGCTCGTGTTGACATGTTGGAACTTTGGTATCATAGATTTAGGCATGCGAATTCCAAACAAGTAGCTAAAGTATCTAAACTTGAAGCAGTTGAGGGACTTCCAAAGTTTGGAAAGGTGAAGAAGAATATTTGTGGTGCATGCCAAATGGGAAAGCAAACAAAGGCAAGCCATCACAAGGTGAATGTGATTGCTACTTCACGACGTTTAGAGCTTCTTCATGTTGATCTAATGGAGCCTACAAGAACTGAAAGTCTAGGAGGAAAGAGGTACATTATGGTCATTGTTGATGATTTCTCAATATACACTTGGGTTTAATTTCTTAGAGAAAAATTAGAAGCATGTGAAAAGTTGGAAATCCTTTGCAGGAAACTACAAAACAAGAAAGGAGTTCCTATTGTCCAAGATAAGAAGTGATCATGGGAAGGAATTTGAGAATGCAAGATTTGAGTCATTTTGTGAAAAGAATGGAATCAAAAGGGAATTTTCAACCCCCAAAACTCCTCAACAAAATGGAGTGGTAGAGAGAAAGAATCTGGTGATTCAAGAAATGGCAAGAGTTATGCTACTAAACAAGCAAATACCTCAAAAGTATTAGGGAGAAGATGTGAACACCTCTTGTCACATTGGCAATAGAATATTCTTCCGAGTGGGAACAAAGAAAACTGCCTATGAGATTTGAAATGGAAAGAAGCCCAGACTAAAGTACTTCCAAGTGTTTGGAAGCAAGTGTTATATTCTAAATAATCGGGAGAACCTTGGGAAATTCGATGCAAAAAGTGATGAAGGTATTTTCCTTGTGTACTCTACTACTAGCCGGGCGTATAAGGTTTTCAACAAGAGAACTAAGACAGTAATGGAGTCCATCAATGTCAAAATTAATGATGCCTTAACAAAGGTAGAGATGATTGATGATGGAAAAGGGCCGAGCACCAAAGAACTCGATGTTGAGGTCGAAGCTCTTGATATAGAAGTTGAAGGATCTACACCGGAAGAAGAATCAACTCCCATGAACCCAAGAATGGAAACAAGATCAATGTCTAGAACATGAAGTCCTCTCACTCCTTTGGAAGTTCATCCTCCCATCTCATGGAATGATGAAGTCTCCACATCAAAGAAGCCATCATCAAGAGTGATTAAGAACCATCCAGATAGCAACATTATAGGGTCTTTAGATGAAGGTCTTCGCCTCATAAAAGGAAACATCCTTTTTGCCAGTCATGTAACCATTGCTACCTTGCTTAATTTGAGCCAAAAAGGGTAGAAGAAGCTCTCCAAGATGAAAATTGGGTTGAGTCAATGCATGAAGAGCTGAATCAATTTGTGAGAAATGATGTGTGGGAACTTGCTCCAAGGCTTGAAAATGTTCCTGTCATTGGCACTAAATGGATATTAAAAACCAAGACTGATGAAGATGGAGAGATAATACAGAATAAATCTCGGTTAGTAGCTCAAGGATATACTCAAGTAGAAGGAGTAGACTTTGATGAATCCTTCGCTTCTGTGGCAAGACTTGAGTCTATTCGAATTCTTATGTCCATTGCATGTACTATGAACTTCAAACTCTATCAAATGGATGTAAAATGTGCATTTCTAAATGGATACCTGAATGAAGAAGTGTTTGTTGAACAACCTAAAGGCTTTGAGTATCCTCACTTTCCTGATCATGTGTTGAGATTGAAGAAAGCCCTTTATGGCTTAAAACAAGCTCCTAGAGCTTGGTATGATCGGCTTACACATGACCTCCTGAATAGAGAATTCAAAAAGGGATATGCCGACCGAACTTTGTTTGTCAAGAATGATGAAGATTACCTCCTTGTGGCTCAAGTATATGTTGATGACATAGTGTTTGGGGCTACCATTGATGATTGGGCTATAGAATTATCTAAGGAGATGAAGAAAGAATTTGAGATGAGTATGGTGGGGGAGCTCACATTTTTCTTGGGCCTTCAAGTCAAACAAAAGAAGGAAGGAATATTCGTTTCACAAGAAAAATATGCTAGAAACATTGTCAAGAAGTTTTGACTAGACTCCAAAAAACATGCCTCCACTCCCATGAGCTTGTCTACTAAATTAAATGTTGATTCTTTCAGGGTGAAAGTGAGTCCCACCTTGTATAGGAGTATCATTAGGAGTCTACTCTATCTTACAGCTAGTAGACCAGATATTGAGTTTAGCGTTGGTGTTTGTGCTAGATATGAAGCTACTCCAAAGGACTCACACCTAACTGCAGTAAGGTGAATTAACTGATATATCAATGGAACTCTAGATTATGGTTTGTGGTATTCAAAAGACTCAAATGCTTGCCTTGCTAGGTATTCAGATGCAGACTGGGCTGGTAGTGTGGACAATTGGAAGAGTACTTCAGGAGGTTGCTTCAACCTTGGTAACAATCTTTTCTAGTGGATGAGCAAGAAACAAAATTTCGTGTCTTTCTTTATTGCTGAAGCAAAGTACATAGCTGCTGGAAGTTGCTGTACATAACTTCTTTGGATGAAGAAGTTACTTCATGACTATGGAATTCCCCAAGATACAATATGTGTCTTCTGTGATAACATCGGTGCCATAAATCTTTCTAAGAACTTACCATTTCATTCAAGATTTGGTGGAAGAAAGAGTTGTGTGTCTTGAATTCATACACACAAACAATCAAAAGATGGACATCTTTAACAAGCCTCTCGATGGTCCATGCTTTGTCTGTTTTTGTTGTTTTTACATTGTTGTTTTTGTTCAATCTTTTCTTTCTTATGTGTCAAGAATCCAAAAACCACATAAAAAGTAGAAAATCAAAAAGTTTGATTGACACTATTGAGTTTTGTTTCAAAACTTGTTTTGTCTTGTACTTTTGTGCTAATGGCTTTGTGCATTTATGAGCGTAGCTTGTTTCTTTGCACTTATATCATTGTGGAAGAAATCTTGTATTCCATGTAACTATTGTAAATAGATCTTTAAACTTGTCATGAATGATTAATGAATGGTTACATTGATCTTGAGACATGCATAGACTTATGCCTATATATCTTCCTACTCTTTATTTTTTATTTATTTATTTATTTTTTGATTTTGCTAAAAAGAGCTCACTAAATGTAAATCTCCAAATGTAAAGAGATATTGAGCTGCAAAAGCTTGTCACACATATTAGTATTCGACTAGGAAAAAGGGAAAGCGACCAAAAATAAAGTGTATGATTTTTCAAAAAGCCAATGGCTATCTCATCAAGGTTGAAAGTTCAAATAGTATATAAAACACCTTTGAACATTTAGACCCCTAATAACAAAAATACCAATTCAAGCTTTATGACAAATAATAAGTGTGTAGTAAATGAATACAAGCTATAAACAAAATTGGTAAACAATCTAAGCCAATTAAAATCACATCCACAGCAGAAATTAAAAGGAAAAGATTAAGGGAAGAGAGATGCAAAAACAAGGACAACACAACGATGTGTTATCGAAGAGGAAACCCAAGCCCTTAGCATAAAACCTCTCTGTCGCCCTCCAAGCGGTAAGTAATCCACTAGAAAATGTAGTTGAGATACATGAATAGCAATAGATCCTCCAAGCCTAATCTACCCAGTGTACCTAAGCCCTCCAAGCTTCTTGCTCCAACGAGGTTGCGCTGAATCTATTTCTTTTCTAACTTCCCGAATTCCGCTACTTGACCATAGTATCAACCAAAGTGAAATTGGTTCCTTCCTAACTGCTTCCCAAAACACCAAACAGCCTTCTCACAGTAATGGATATGGTGAGAAAAGGTTTTAGTAAAAGGCCTCTCAAGGATTTAACAAGGGAGAGGAAGAGAGTAGAGGAATTTGAAGAGTCTCTTATGTGAAGATTGTGGATGAATCAATCTTGTTTTACTCTAGGGTTTCTCTCTCAAAATTCTCTCTGGAAGCTCTCTTTCTTTCGTGGGTATAAGGGGTATTTATACTGGGGTGAGAATGGAATGTGAAGAGTCAGGTTTTTCAAAATAGGGCTGGCTTATGGCTTAACTGAGTCACGAGATCTAGCCACGAGATACTTGAATGGTCAGTTGTCCTATTTTGTCCTGTAGTGCTCCAGCTGGCATGATGCTTCAACTTCTGGCATGCCTGACACGTGTGCAACTTCTGGTGGCTTGTAGCCGTGAGTCACCCGCGAGATCCAGTTGCGAGTCTCTATTTTTCTTACGCACTTTTGAGCATTTCTTCACACTATCACACTCACTACCCTTACAAGAATCTCACCTAAATACAGGGTTACAAATTACTGAAATATAAGTAAATTTGGCACGGAATAAAGCCAACAAGATGGTTGATTAAATTCAACCTTGCAATCTCCCCCTTTGGCTATTCTATGACAAAACCCTAAAATAGACTCTAGACTTAACATGTGAGTTGGGAACAGTTGAACAAAACTCACTCACACCTAACTCTAGAAACTGTGAAGCTTTTGAATCATATTAACATGAATCTCCTAAAACACAACAATACACCATGATCATTGTATGCTAAAAAGCATGTAATGCATATAAAGCAAGCATGATGTGATCAAGCAAAGATGGAGTTAAGAAACAAACCATGGATTGATTAAACAAATAATCACTACAAGGTAGTGACCAAAATCCTCATTCACACTTGGAATGAACACTTGAACATATAAGCTAACAAGAATAATGTAAGTCACTTGTATGCCCAACACTCAACAAATGCATAATACACTAAGTATATGCATCTAGGAATAATCCTACAAAGGCATAAGAGTGACAGTACTTAACAAGAAAATACATGACATTTAGTTAGAAGTACTGATTTAACAAAGTATAAAGGCTACAAAAAGCATGGTACAAACCATAAAGCCTACAAATAATGAAAATAAACCCTAAAAGCTTACAAAAGTAACATGGGTACAAACCATAAAATACTGGATATAAACTTAAATAATATAAACTAAAAGTTCTTAAAGTTTCTCCCCTTCAGAATGATGACAAGTTGTGATGCACTTGGAACATATATACTTGTAACTTGGAAAACTTGCACAAAACACATTAGACTCTCAAGGTAAAGCAAAAAATAAAATGACAAGTATAATGTAACAAGCAAATTGCAATCAAGTAAACATGATGTGAAACATGTGAGCAACTTGATCATACACCAAAACAGTTATATAGAAATGACTACAATGATCACATAGCAAAGTAAATGATTATCCGAACATGCATTCAATGAAGCATAATAGCATAGGGATATATGTGTAAGGTTGAATTTAATCAACCATTTGGTTGGCTTTATTCCGTGCCAAATTTGCTTGTATTTCAACATTTAGTAACCTTGTATTTAGGTGGGTTTGTTGTAAGGGTAGTGAGTGAGATAAAGTGTTGAATGCTTAAAAGTGTGCAAGAAAACAGAAACTCGCGGCTGGATCTCGCGGGTGACTCACGGCTACAAGCCGCCAGACACAACACACATGTCAAGCATGCCAGAAGTTGAACAGTCATGCTAGCTAGAGCACTACATGACAAAATAGGACAACTGGCCATTCGGTTATCTCGTGACTGGATCTCGCGACTTAGTCAAGTCGCAAGGCCAAGCCGCAAGCCAGCCCTGTTTTGAAAATCCTGGTGTTTCACATTCCTCTCTCACCCTAGCATATATACCCCTTATACCCACAAAAGAAAGAGAGCTTCCAGAGAGAATTTTGAGAGAGAAACCCTAGAGTAAAACAAGATTGATTCATCTACAATCTTTATATAAAAGTCTCTTCCTCTCCATTGTCAAACCCTTGAGAGGCATTTCTACCAAAACTTTTTCCTCACCACATTCATTATTGTGAGAGGGCTGTTTGGTATTTTGAGAAGCAGTTAGGAAGGAATTAATCTACATTGGTTGATGCTATGGTCAAGTAGCAGAATCCGGGAAGCTAAAAAAGAAAAAGGTTCGACGCAACCTCGTAGGAGCAAGAAGCTTGGAGGGCTTAAGTACACTGGGTAGATTAGGCTTGGAGGATTTATTGTTGTCCATGTATCCCAACTACGTTTTTTAGTGGATTTTTTACCGCTTAGAGGGCGGTGGAGAGGTTTTACGCCGAGGGCTTCGGTTTCCTCTTCGATAACACATCACATGTTTTCCTTGTTTTTGCATCTTCCTTCCCTTTTATCTTTGCCTTTTATTATCTGCTGTGAGTTGTGATTTTAATTTGGCTTAGATAGTTTTCCAATTCTGTTTTATAGCTTTTGTTCATTTTTCGCATACTAGTTATTTGACATAAAGCTTGAATTGGTTTATTTGTAAATTGGGGGTCTAAACGTTCAAGGGTGTTTTTACACTATTTGGACTTTCAATATGCATGTCCAAAACACAAACACGATGCAATACAAGAAAACAAACATAATGAGAAACAAACAAAATAAAGTTTTATTTTTAACTCAATGTCTTCTCCCCCTTGGTATATGCATCTCCCTTATGGAATATTTCTCCTCCTACAAATGTGCATGAGAAATAGAATTTCTCCCTCTAAGGTTGTGCACAAGAGTCATATAGAAATGACAAAACACTCCGGTATACTCTCTAGAGTATACTCTCCCCCTTTTTGTCAGGAATAGATAAAAGATCAAGAAGAAAAGAGGGAAAGAGATGAAGGTATGAACAATGATAATGGTGCATGAGAGTTGCGAGATGACTGAGAAAATGAAGCTCAAACTTGAGACAAAATAAAATACTACAAAGCATAATATAAACATGACATGCTAGGATGAAGAAGCAAGGTATAGACCAATGCATGACAAGGGTAGCAAAGGTGTGTGCAAGAGATGGCTATGTGCAATGCATGGAAAAGGCACTTGTGGGGCAATATGTGTTAAATATACAACTAATGAACCAAACATATTCCTAATGAGGAAACATGAGAAACCCCAAAGTTTGGTATTCATTGGAGTCTAAACAAGTGAGAAAATGCCTAAGAGGCATTTTATCAAACACTTAACATGCAAACTATGAACAACAATGTGAAACAATGCATGAACATCATGAAAACCACCCTTAATACATGCTCTTTTTGCCACAAGGGCCAACATCCAAAGCAAATCATCAAAAGAAACAAATCCCATGAAAAAATTTGACAAAAATTAAGTTTTCCCAACCCCTATGATGAAAATCCCAACCAAGAGTACAAAACTTTCCAAAACATAATCTAAGGATCAAAATCAATGAAAAGAGTTTATAATTACCTTAGAGATGCTAATGGAATGAAAAACCATTCAAATTGATCGGGTTTAGATGTAAAAATAGTGAAGTGGGGGTTTAAGAGAGGATGAAAGAGGTTTAAAATAGATTTCCCACAAAAGGCCCTTTAAAAAGCTATTTACTAGCATTTCATAACTGGGTGAGTCGCAAGGTACAGTCGCGAAAGTTCTTGTGAGTCGGGAGTGAGTCACGAGCAAGCCGCGAGTGAGTCACCAAAGCTTCTAGATGAACTCGCAACTATGGTTTCACGACTGGCAAGTCGCAAAAAACTTTGACACCTGTTTTTCAACATAGAACAAGTTTAAACAATGAAAAACAAAGTAAACACTAAACATGAACACAAAGAGTGATAAAAAAACACTTCCAAAAACATATAAAATGATCAAAAATATTTTTGGATTAAACCATATATAGTTGAGCACATACACATCACATTTAAACAAGTACAATCAAACAGATGAGTAAGGCATTCATTGAACATTAGGCATGTGTGTTGTGTGTGCGTATCAAATGTGGAACAATCCTTAGTCTAGAGTGAAGTTTCAATGATCAATTTAATCAAGCCATACACAACTAGTACTGAGTCAAGTGGTCTGTCTCAATTATAGAAATGAACATATATAACCTTTCACAAGAAAATGATTACAAAAGGTTGAAGCTTTTCATTTGGCTTCTTACAATTCATATCATTTGATCATTTTGAATCATTACAACTCCTTACAACTCATTTTGAGCAATACATCTCATTTTTGAGATTGATGCCTGAAATTTTTTATATTTCAATTTGATGAACAAGCCTTTGGCTTTTAGGCATCAAACATTTTCAATACAAGTTGCTTTCCCTTTTCCCTAGTCAAATACTAGCATGTGCTACGGCTTTTGGAGCTCATTATCTCTTTTCATTTTAAGATTTACATTTGTTGAGTTCTTTAATCAAAAACACTAAAAAGTGTGCGAAGATATATAGGCACAAGTCTATGCAAGTATCAAAACCACCAAAACTATTGACCAATCATTCATAACAAGCTTGAAGATCGATTTACAACAATCACACATAGATTTTAAGATATTTCCCACAAAGATATAAGTACAAAAAGAACAAGCTAAACTCGTAAATGCACAAAGCCATAAGTACAAAAGTACATGGTAAAACTCATATGTGGTATGTGCTCAAACATATACTATCAAACTTTTTGAATTTTTTACTTTTTATATGGTTTTGGATTTTTACTCACACAAATTACCAATTAACATAAAAGTAAGGTAAAAAACGAAACAATGCATACAAATAAATGCAAGATGCACAAAACATGAAGATATGACATTTAATGCATGAAGGGTCCTACGAAGATTGAAAGAATTAGATCAAGGACCAAAAGAGCAAAAGCTCAACCATAGAAAACCTTCCTCATCCAAACAGAATGGTTGTTTGGAATAAGTGTCTCATGAGAAGTGAGACCAGGGTTGAAAGAATGAGAACCGGAGATGCACATAGTCAAGGAGTTAAGGGTATTAAACACTTTCTTTAATAACATGCTATTTTCACTCAAATCTGGTTTACTCTTTTTAGCACAACTTCCTTGAAGCCCAAGTTTCTCTTTTCTTTTGATTCTTTTAAAAGTATGAAACTTAGAGCATTGAGGTCTTAGATGACCAAAGGCACCACAATGGTGACAAACAATGCATTTAGGTCTACTAGGTTTTTTGGGAAGAGATCTAGCAACATTGTTTTGTTCCCTTTTCAACTTGGAGCATTGAGGTCTTATATGACCGATCACACCGCAATGATGGCAAGTTGGAACAAACTTAGATCCGTTCAAAACTTTAGGTTGAGACCTAAACGGAGGTTTTGACTTAACGGCCTTTCTCTCCACCTTTTGATTTTTGTCCTTTAAGGTAGAACACACACTAGGCACAAAATCGGATACCACAACATGATTGCAACAAATATTTTCGTCCTTTTTAATAATAGGTTTAGCAATCAAACACTTGACATGCATCTTAAGATATTCATTTTCACATTTAAGATCATCAACAAGTTTGTTAGACAAAACAAGTTTAGCATCCATGTCCATATTCAAACATTCAAACTCTTTCAGCTTTTCAAGAGAAATTTCAGCAAGTTTTTTATATTTTTCAACCAATTTGTTGGATTCATTGAGCTTAGCAATCAATTCATCCTTTTCACAAAATAACTTGCTCAAATTCTTTTGAAACTTCTCAGCATTTTTCTTCAAGAGTTTGTCAACAACACCGATAGATTCAAATAACATGTCATCACACTTATGCGGATTAACACTCATAGAGGCATTTTCACAAACACGTGGCATGTTACATTCATCACCAACCAAATCATACAAAAAGGCATACAAAGCACAATCTATGGCAAATAAACACAAGGGGTCAAGGATCACACATAGATATTTAACCACAACAAATGTACCCGCTTTGATACCAAATGAAAGTTCAAATAGTGTATAAAACACCCTTGAACGTTTAGACCCCCAATAACAAAAACACCAATTCAATCTTTATGACAAACAATAAGTGTGTGGAAAATGAACATAAGCTATAAACAGAATTGGTAAACAATCTAAGCCAATTAAAATCACATCCACAGCAGAAAATAAAAGGCAAAGATTAAGGGAAGAGAGATGCAAACACAAAGACAACACAACGATGTGTTATCGAAGAGGAAACTGAAGCCCTCGGCGTAAAACCTCTCTGCCGCCTTCCAAGCAGTAAGTAATCCACTAAAAAATGTAGTTGAGATACATGAATAGCAATAGATCCTCTAAGCCTAATCTACCCAGTGTACCTAAGCCCTCCAAGCTTCTTGCTCCTACTTTAAGCCGCGATTTTAAAAAACGCGGCTTTATCCCATCTGTAACCATGTTTTTACAAACATGGCCTGAGACCCACGTGTTTTGTTGTGGTAATTTAATACCTAATGTTTCAATCAACCCATTTGGGATGGCAACATTGTAATTACCTTTCAAAAGTGATAAAAAAAATTGATAAAAGAAGTTTAAATTCTTAGCACAATAATTATTCTTAGTCATAAAAATTGCATGTAAGTAATATATACAAAAAATGATAAAAATATTTATAAGTGATATCTGTTTAATTGAAAGGCCAAATTTTAGATAATATAAATTCCTAGTATAGTTATAATTTGTTTAGAAAAAACATCAAACCTAATATAATGAATTTGTGTAGTGTTTTAATGCTTTATAGAAAAGAAGGTGAGGTTTTCTTTATTTTAATTTAATATTGATTGTTCAAATAGTGTGTAAAACACTGATGTGTTATCGAAGAGGAAATCGAAGTCCTCAGCATAAAACCTCTTTGCCGCCCTCCAAGTAGTCAATAATCTACTAGAGAATGAAGTTGGGATACATGAACAGCAGAAGTCCCTCCAAGCCTAATATACCTAGTGTACCTAAGCCCTCCAAGCATCCGCCATCCTTGGCATCTTCCAATGCTTCCCAAAGCTCTAAAAACACTCAACACTCTAAATGGGTATGGGTAGTGTTTTGATAGAAATCTCCTCTCAATAGGTATAACAATGAGAGAGGGAATGAGAAGAGACTGCTAAGATTTCTCTCTAAGAATGAGTAGCTCTCTCTTATTGGGTGGGTGTTTTGAAGAAATCTCTCTTAGGGTTTTTCTTTTTGAATAGCCACCCATATTTTGTGGGAATGAGGGCTATTTATATTGGTGTGAGAATGGAATGCGAAGAGTCAATTTTTTCAAAACAGGGCTGACTAGCGACTTGACCTCGCAACTTGACTGAGTCGCGAGTTCAAGCCGCAAGCTAACTTAATGGCCAGTCTGGATTTTTGTCCTGTAGTGCTCTAGGTGGCATGACTGCTCAGCTCCCCTGCATGCTTTGCGCGTGTGCAACTTTTGGCGGCTTGTAAGCCGCGAACCTCTCGCGAGTCCCAGCCGTGAGTCTCTGCTACATTGAATTGTCTTGAGCATTTCTTCACACTCTCTTACATACTACCCTTACATGATTCCCACGTAATATATAGGGTTTCTAAGTGCTGTATTACAAAAAAAATTTGTCACGGAATAAGGCCAACACATGGTTGATTAAATTCAACCTTACACAATGAAGCATGGCTTGACCCAAAAAAAAAATCACTATATGCTCATTCACATAAGGAATGAACATCCGAACATGCAAGCTAATAAGCTCAATGCAAAGTATCATTTGCATGTCCAACACTAAATCGATACAACAACTCAAAGTAATTGTATCAAGGATATAAAATCCAACAAGGGCACAAGAGTGATGCACTTAAAGAAAATGCATAACATTTAACAAGTACTAAGCTACAAAGCATGGGTACAAATAAAACTGAATATCAACTAAGATATATAAACCAAAGTACCAAAAGCTTTTAAACAGTAAAGCCAAAAGTAAATCAAGACAAGTCAAAAGTAAGGTAAGTGTGTATGTATCAATATCCTTCTTATGAGCTCACACAACTCGCCCTTTCAATAAGTATACTTCCCATTCTTGTGTTGCTCTCCTCCTTACTATATGCTATATATAGCTAAAGGTTGTCCTCTAGCTTTTGTTGAATAGCATTTAATTATGTATTAATGGCTGTGAGATGCATTTTAACTTGATTGTTGGTGGAGTAAAGAACTCTTTCAAATTTAGAAATACATTGATATAGACCCTCAAGTAAAGTGCTCATTCTGTCAGCTTGAGAACTAGGAGGTGCAGGCAGAGTGCTAGTCGTTTGCAACTCAGGAGTGTGAGGAGATGCAGTCTCAGTATGCACAGGTGTAGTATAAGTGGCTGAGCCATGACCAAAAGAGGTAGCAAGAGGGAAAGATTCACTCTTAGGTGCTTTAGAGGAGTGACTCTTACTTGCTTGAAGAGATATCATGGATAATAGTCGAAGACATGGCAGTATTTTTCCATCTGTTGGTGGAAGAATACCTTCAAGGACAATGATCTTCATAAGAAGACTATAGAAAGGGAGGCATGTTCATGCTGCCGATCAAGTTATTGTTTTCCTAATGGTTTGAAAAATATGGGCACAAATGTCAATTGGAACTCTGGTGATGAGATCACATAGAAATTGCGCTCTTCCAAGGTTGATGAATGCGGTGTTTGAGAGTGGGTAAAGGTTGAAGAACATGATCAATTTGAGAGTCGTTAGATCAGGTGCAAACTTTGCAGTGCCTATGGATGTGCCTTTGCTTGAAATCTTATGATCAGGCCTAAGAACTTAAAGAATGTCTTGTACCTGAAGCTGTCTATCATCATATGGAGTGAGGTCAACATTTGCCAGTCTAGTGATGCGAAGAACCTTTGCGATGTATTCCGGATTGATGGTAAACTCTTTTCCTCGTACCCAACAATACAACTCAACTCCAGTGTATCTAGCATTTGAATCGAACTCCTTAACCAATTCACCAATCGGGTCCTCGAAGTTCTCAAACAGATCAACCCAATCTTTTGTTTCAAATATCCTTAGAATAAATGTTGTTCCCAAGGTATCAAATTTTACAACCCTTTCCACTACAGTAGAAGCATCTACAAAAATGCTTGAGAAGGTCTGTGAATCGAGAGGAGTCCTGAATCTCTCATTGTTAGAAGCTTAAGACGAACGTCGAGTTCGCTTTGAAATAGGGGATCAAAAAACTTTTTGGATTGATCCATATATAGTTGAGCACACACACATCATATTTAAACAAGTACAATCAAACAAATGAATAAGGCATTTATTGAACATTAGGCATGTGTATTGTGTGTGTATATCAAATGTGGAATAGTCCTTAATCTAGAGTAAAGCTTTAGTGATCAATTTAATCAAGTCATACACAACTAATACTAAGTCAAGTGGTCTATCTCAATTATAGAAATGAACATATATGACCTCCCACAAGAAAATGATTACATAACTTTGAATTTTTTCATTTGGCTTCTTTACAATCCATAACATTTGATCGTTTTGAATCAATACTGTAAGGTTGAATTTTATCAATCATCTTGTTTGGCTTTATTCCGTGCCAAATTTGCATGTATTTTAGCAATTAATAACCCTGTATTTAGGTGGGAATCATGTAAGGGCAGTGTGTGAGAGAGTGTGAAGAAATATTGAAGATTGTGCAAAGAAGTAGGGACTCACGACTGGATCTTGCAGGTGGCTCGCGACTTGCAAGCTGCTAGAAAGTTGCACACGTGGCAAGCATGTCAAAAGTTGAAGAGTCGCACCAGTTATTGCATTATAGGACAAATGTCCCAGGCTGGCTAGGCCGTTAGTTTGTGGCTTGAACTCGCGACTCAACCCAATCGTGAGTTCAAGTCGCCGGAACACCCTGTTTGGGAAAAAATTGACTTTTCACATTCCTTCTCACCCTACTATATATATATACCCTTATACCCACAATATTGAGAGAGCTTTTAGAGAGAATTTTGAGAGAGAAACTCTAGAGAAAATAAGATTGATTCATTCACAATCTTAACATAGAGACTCTCTAAATTCCTCTACTCTGTTGCTCTCCATTGTCAAATTCTTGAGAAGTACAATATCAAAACCTTTTCTCACCATACCCAGATCTGTGAGAAGGCCATTTGGTGTTTTGGAAGCAGTTAAGAAGAGACCAATTTCATATTGGTAAATGCTATGGTCAAGTAGCGGAATCTGACAGGCTAAAGAAGAAATAGGTTCGGCGTAACCTTGTCGGAGTAGGAGCTTGGAGGGCTTGAGTACATTAGGTAGATTAGACTTGGAGGGTCTTTTGCTGTTCTTGTATCCCAACTACATTCCTTAGCGGAATGTTTACCGCTTGGAGGGCGGCGGAAAGGTTTTACACCAAGGGCTTCGATTTTCTCTTCAATAACACATTGAGTGTTATCCTTGTGTTTGCATCTCTCTTTCCTTAATCTTTTCCATTTAATTTCTGTTGTAGATGTGATTTTATTTGGTTTAATTTGTTTATTTTCCACATAGTAATTGTTTGATATTAAGCTTGAATTAATTATTTGTAAATTGGGGGTCTAAACGTTCAAGGTGTTTTATACACTTATTGAACTTTCTAATACATCTCATTTTGAGATCAATGCCTAAAATTTTTGGTATTTCAATTTCATGAACAAGCCTTTGGTTTTTGGGCATCATACTTTTTCATAAAAGCCACTTTCCTTTTTTCCTAGTCAAATACTAGTATGTGCGACGGTTTTTACAGCCCATTATCTCTTTTTATTTTGAGATTTACATTTGTTGAGCTCTTTAAGCAAAAACAATAAAAAGTGTGGGAAGATATATAGGCATAAGTCTATGCAAGTATCAAAACTATTAAGACTATTGACCAATCATTCATGACAAGCTTGAAGATCGATTTACAACAATCACACATAGATTTCAAGAATGAAAGGAAAATACATTGGAAGAGTTGGAGTGTATTATCTCAATCTAAGAAAGAGGGTGGAATGGGATTTTTGGACATAAGGAGCTTTAATTTGGCTATGTTGGAGGCTTTTGCAAGATTAGGAGTCTTTAATCTATAAGTTCATTAAGGCAAGGTATTTTCCTCGGGTTTCTTTTTTATAGGCTACTGATGTTCCTAATAGCTCATACGTTTGGAAAAGTTTGAGCCCAACCAATCCTAAAGAGAGGCTGCTGTTGGCGGGTTGGGGATGGTGCCAATATTTGGGTTTTCCAGGATAAATGGATGTCGAATTATCCAACAAATAGAGCTCTTTATCCACCACTTGATGGAGATTGGGATTGTCGAGTATCAGATTTTATTGATTGGAATCGAAGTATTATTGTTGCAAAATTTCATCCGTAGGATATGGAAGCCATGGTTCAGATCCATTGAGTAGTAGGTACGTACCAGATGTATGGATGTGGCTTCATAATAAAAAAGGAAATTTCTCAGTGAGGTCGGGATACTGTATTGCTAGAATGATTGCTAAAAAGGAGTATGAACTGATGGAGATTTTGAATAGAGGAGGTAAAGGTGAGGTTTGGCAGAAATTATGGAGATGCCATCTGCCTAATAAAATAAAGGTGGTTTCATGGAGGGTATGCCAAGATATTTTGTCAACAAAGGAGAACCTAGCCCATCAAAAAATTGTTGAAAACTAATCCTGTAAGCTGTGCAAGCAGGGGGATGAATCTGTGCTTCATGTGGTATGGGCTGGTAGTAAGATGTGTATGTAGAAATGTACAACATTCAGAACAAATATCCTTAAGTTAGTGGAGGATTTGATGGAACGGCTTTAGGTGGAGGACTTGGAGTATTTCTTTGTTCAATGCTGGGAATTAGAGAAATTCGACGGTATACAGAGGATGTATCCAGGATTCGACTAGACTAGTACAGTGTGCAAAAGAATTTCTCTAGGAATATTGGGATGCCCAGACTCAGCTTTCTATTCAGCCTTCATTTGGTTCGATGCATCATCAGGTGTGATGGGTACCACCTTCAGGTTTAGCCTATAAGCTTAAGGTGGATGCAACAATGTTTAAAGGGATGAAGGCTTCAGGTGTTGGTGTCGTGGTTTGAAATAAGAATGGTGAGGTTATGGTGGCGATGGCAAGGAAAGGCTCTCAAGTGTAGGACAGCGAGGAAGTTGAGGTGTTAGCTTGTAGATGAGCTGTGGAGTTTGCCTTAGAAGCTGAGTTTAGGGAGATCATTTTAGAGGGGGATAATCGTAATGTCATGAAGTATATTTTGGGTCCAAAGTCTGTTAGGGATAGGTTGGGACATGTGTATAATGACATTAACAATATGGGAAGGGAGTTTAGAGATTTTTATGTTTTATGTGTTAAGAGGGGTGCCAATTCAGTGGCACATTCATTGGAAAAATTTGCTAGACATATAGATGGGGAAATAGTGTGGTTGGAAGAAAATCCCCCACTTATTGCTGATGCCTTGTATTTAGATAAACAACAGAAGACCTTCCAAGCCTAATCTATCCAATGTACCTAAGCCCTCCAAGCTCCTATTCCAATGAGGATACACCGAACCTATTTCTTCTTTAGCTTACCAGATTCCACTACTTGACCATAGCATCAACTAATATGAAATTGGTCCCTTCTTAATTGCTTCCCAGACACCAAATAACCTTCTCATAGATATGGGTATGGTGAGAAAAGGTTTTGGTAATGTACCTTTCAAGAATTTGATAATGGAGAGGAAGAGAGTAGAGGAATTTGAAGAGTCTCTGTGTGAAGATTGTGGATAAATCAATTTTGTTTTTCTCTAGGGTTTCTCTTTCAAAATTCTCTCTCAAAGCTCTTTAAATATCATGGGTATAAGGGTATATATATAGTAGGGTGAGAAGGAATGTGAAAAGTCAGTTTTTCCCAAATAGGGTGTTCTGGTGACTTGGCCTTGTGACTGGGTTGAGTCGGGAGTTCAAGCTGCGAGCTAACGGTCTGGCAGCTTGGGACTTTTGCCCTGTAGTGCAACAGCTAGCATGACTCTTCAACTTCTGGCATGCTTAGCACGTGTGCAACTTTTGGCGACTTGCAAGCCGCGAGCCACTTGCTAGATCTAGTAGGATTTTGTTCCCAGATGCATATACTTTAAGTATTGTGCATTGGTTGAGTGTTGGGTATGCAAGTAATTTGCATTAAGTTTATCAACTTGTATGTTTGGATGTTCATTCCAAGTGTGAATGAGCATTGCGGTCATTATTTTATAGTGATTGCCTATTTGGTCAAGCCATGGTTTATTTCTCATTCCATTTTACTTGATCTCATTGTGCTTACCTCATATGCCTTACAAGTTTACTGCATACAATGATCAAATTATGTTGTTGTATTTTAGGAGTTACTTGCTCATATGATTCAAGAGCTTATCAGATTCTAGAGTTAGGTGTGTGTGAGTTTTGTTCAACTGTTACCAACTCACATATTAAGTCTAGAGTTTGTTTTAGAGTTTTGTCACGGAATAGCCAAAGGGGGAGATGGTTGAATTTTATCAACCATCTTATTGGCTTTATTCTGTGCCAAATTTTCTTGTATTTTAGCAATTAGTAACCCTATATTTAAGTGAAAATCATGTAAAGGTAGTGTGTGAGAGAGTGTGAAGAAATATTCAAGATTGTACAAAGAAGCAGGGACTCGCGACTGGATCTTGCGGGTGGCTCGCAGCTTGCAAGTTGCTAGAAAGTTACACACGTGCCAAGCATGCTAGAAGTTAAAGAGTTGCAGCAGCTGTTGCACTACAGGACAAATGTCCCAAGCTAGCCAAGCCGTTAGCTCATGGCTTGAACTCGAGACTCAACCCAGTCGCGAGGTCAGGTCGCCAAAACACGCTGTTTGGGAAAAAACTGACTTTTCACATTCCTTCTCACCTTACTATATATATATCATTATAATCACGATATTGAGAGAGCTTCCAAAGAGAATTTTGAGAGAGAAACTCTAGAGAAAAACAAGATTGATTCATCCACAATCTTCACATAAAGACTCTTCAAATTCCTCTACTCTATTCCTCTCTATTGTCAAATCCTTAAGAGGTACATTATCAAAATCTTTTCTCACCATACCCATATCTGTGAGGAGGCCATTTGGTGTTTGGGAAGCAGTTAAGAAAAGACCAATTTCATATTGGTAGATGCTATAGTTAAGTAGCATAATTTGACAAGTTAAAGAAGAAATAGGTTCGGTGAAACCTCGTTGTAGTAGGAGCTTAGAGGGCTTAGGTACATTGGGTAGATTAGGCTTAGAGGGTTTTCTACTGTTCATGTATCCCAATTACATTCTTTAGTGGATTGTTTACCGCTTGGAAGGCGGCGGAGAGGTTTTATGCCAAGGGCTTCGGTTTCCTTTTCGATAACACATCGAGTGTTGTCCTTATGTTTGCATCTCTCTTCCCTTAATCTTTTCCATTTAATTTCTGCTATGGATGTGATTTTATTTGATTTAGTTTTTTTATCAATTCTGTATTAAGTTTATGTTCATTTTCCATATAGTAATTGTTTGATATTAAGCTTAAATTGATTATTTGTACATTGGGGGTCTAAACGTTCAAGGTCTTTTATACACTTATTGAAATTTCAATTACATCTCATTTTGAGATCAATGCCTGAAATTTTTGATATTTCAATTTAATGAACAAGCCTTTGATTTTTAGGCATCATACTTTTTCATAAAAGTAGCTTTCCCTTTTTCCTAGTCAAATACTAGTATGTGCGATGGCTTTTGTAGCTCATTATCTCTTTTCATTTTGAGATTTACATTTGTTGAATTCTTTAAGCAAAAACAATAAAAAGTGTTGGAAGATATATAGGCACAAGTCTATGCAAGTATCAAAACCATCAAGACTATTGACCAATCATTCATGACAAGCTTGAAGATCGATTTACAACAATCACACATAAATTTCAATATTTTTTCCACAAAAAAATAAGTTCATAAAGAACAAACTAAGCTCGTAAATGCAAAAAGCCATTTGTAGGAAGGTACAAGGCAAAACTCACATGTGACATGTGCTCAAACATGTATGATCAAACTTTTTAAATTTTTCACTTTTTATATGGTTTTGGATGTTTACTCACACAAAACAAAAGCATAAAAGTAAGATCAAATGCAAAAACAATCAAAACAATGCAAATAAAGAGATGCATGTTGCACAAATGCATGACAATGAAGCATCTAATGTATGAAGGGTCCTACAAAGATTGAAAGAATTAGATCAAAGACCAAAAGAGCAAAAGCTTAACCATAGGAATCCTTCCTCATCCAAACGGAATGATTGTTTGGAATGAGTGTTTCAAAAGAAGTGAGACGAAAGTTAGAAGAATGAGAACTGGAGATGCACATGGTCAAGGAGTAAAGAGCATTAAACATTTTCTTTAACAATATGCTATTTTCACTCAAAACCGGTTTACTCTTTTTAGCACAAATTCCAAAAAGCTCGAGTTTTTCTTTTCTTTTGATTCTTTGAAAAACATGAAACTTTAAGCATTGAGGTCTTAGATGACCAAAGGCACCACAATGGTGACAAATAATGTGTTTAAATCCACTAGGCTTTTTGGAAAAGGATCTAGCAACATGGTTTTGTTCCCTCTTCAACTTATGACATTGAGGTCTTATATGACCAATCAGACCATAATGGTGGCAAGTTGGAACAAACTTAGATCCATCCAAAACCTTAGGTTGAGACCTAAAAGGAGGCTTTGACTTAACAGCCTTTCTCTCCATCTTTTGACTTCTTTTATGTGGAGGAATATACTCTGATTTGTCCTTTGAGGTAGAACCCATAATAGACAAGAAGTCGGGTGCCACAACATGATTGCAACATATATTATCATCCTTTTTAGCAATACGTTCAGCAATCAAACACTTGGCATGCATCTTAAAAGATTCATTTTCACATTTTATCTCATCAACAAGTTTGTTAGACAAAACAAGTTTAGCATCCAAGTCCATATTCAAACATTCAAACTCTTTTAGCTTTTCAAGAGAATTTTCAGCAAGTTTCTTATATTTTTCAACCAATTTGTTTGCTTCAATGAGCTTAGCAATCAAATCATCATTTTCACAAAATAACTTGATCAAATCCTTATTAAACTTCTTACCCTTTTTCTTCAAAAGTTTGATGTTAGGAATATCAACAACATCCAAAGATTCATGTAACATAGCAACACAATCATGAGAATTATCACTCAGAAAGGCATTTTCACAAACACATGGCATATTACATTCATCACCAACCAAATCATACAAAGAGGCATACAAATATCAATGGCAAACAAACATAAAGGGTCAAGAATTACACTTTGGTATTTAAACCACAACAAGTATACCCGCTCTGATACCAATTGAAAGTTCAATTAGTGTATAAAACACATGAATGTTTAGACCCCCAATTTACAAATTACCAATTCAAGCTTAATGTCAAACAATTAATGTGTGGAATATGAATATAAGCTTAACACAGAATTGATAAACAATCTAAACAAAATAAAATCACATCTACAACAGAAATTAAATAGAAAAGATTAAGGGAAGAGAGATGCAAACATAAGGACAACACATAATGTGTTATCGAAGAGGAAACCGAAGCTCTCGGTATAAAAACTCTCCGTCGCCCTCCAAGCGGCATTAAAGAATGTAGTTGGGACAGATGAATAGTAGAAGACCCTCCAAACCTAATCTACCCAATGTACCTAAGCCCTCTAAGCTACTAATCCAACGAGGTTATGTCGAACCTATGTCTTCTTTAGCTTACCGGATTCTGCTACTTGATCATAGCATCAACCAATATGAAATTAGTCCCTTCTTAACTGCTTCCCAAACATCAAATGGCCTTCTCACAGATATGGGTATGGTGAGAAAAGGTTTTGATAATTTACCTCTCAAGGATTTGACAATGGAGAGGAAGAGAATAGAGGAATTTGAAAAGTCTCTTTGTGAAGATTATGGACGAATCAATCTTGTTTTTTTCTAGGGTTTCTCTCTCAAAATTCTCTCTAGAAGCTCTCTAAATATCGTGGGTATAAGGGTCTATATATAGTAGGGTGAGAAGGAATGTAAAAAGTCAATTTTTCCCAAACAGGGTGGTTTGGCGACTTAGCCTCGCTTCTGGACTGACGCAAGTTCAAGCCACAAGCTAACGGCCTGGCCAGCCTGGGACTTTTGTCCTGTAGTGCAACAGCTGGCATGACTCTTCAGCTCCCTTGCATGCTCCACACGTGTGCCAACTTCGGTGGCTTGTCAGTCGTAAGTCACCTTCGAGTCCAGCTGCGAGTCTCTGCATTCTTGCACAATCTTGAGCATTTCTTCACATTCTCTCACTCACTACCCTTACATGATTTCCACCTAAATACAGGGTAACTAATTGCTAAAATATAAGCAAATTTGATATGGAATAAAGCTAACAAGATGGTTGATAAAATTCAACCTTACTCACATAGTAGAGAACCAAGTGCAAAAACATAAAACACAAGCATAGACTTGATTAGATCCACTTTAGTCCATGAAAGAGACATACATAGATATTTAGAAAGACATATCACTCAAATATGGCAAATGGACCAAGTATGCAGCATTTAAGCATGAGTAACACTAGTGTGTGTGGTGTGCAAAAGTGATGAGTGTGCAGGCACATCTAAGCACAATGTAGTCTATGAAAACCCCAGAAACACAAGTAACTGTCTTTGAGACAAATTACTACAAGCATGAAATGCACAACACAACACATGCATGATACATAACTCAGAAATAAGAGGCATACAACAAAACAAAAATATGTATATCAGGCATCATATTCTTAATGTCAACACTATCTATTCAACCAAACTCACAAAAATAAACCCAAACCATATTCGAACAACATAAATCTCAAATCTCAACAATAGCTCAAAAATCCAAGAGAACAGGGCTATAACAATGAAATACTTAGAGAAAATAAGAAAACCCATACCTTTTCTTGAGGATTGAAGTTGAGATGATGAAGAAAAATGGAGGTTTTTCATGAGAAACGCGGTGAGTTTGAGAGTGATATGAAGGGACAAGACAATGAACAGTAAAAAATGTTTGAGGGAAAACTAAAAAATTTTAAAAATTGTCCAAGAAGCACAAAACACACGTTTTTCATGACTGAAACAAGTTGCATGCAAGTCGCCAGGACAGGTCACCAAACACCTTAGAGACAAAATTTTGAAAAATTTGTCTTAGTGTTTTTTGTAACTCGAAGGTCCACTCACGAGGGAGTCACGAAGGGAGCCGTGAAAATTTCAGTATAACCTCGCGACTGGAGTTTCCACTCGTGATCAAGTCACCAAACCAAGTCGTAAGAACTTTCAAAAACCCAGAATTTTGAAAAAAATTCTAAGTCTATTTTGTGACTGGGACATTGATCCGCCAGTGAGTTACAAAAACCTTCTATGTAAGCTCACGATTAGGGCATGTGACTGGCTTGACCCGCGACCAAGTCGCCAGAAGAGGGCAACACTGTTTTTGAAATTTTTGATATTTTAGCAAAAACAAATGACTTTCCAAAAACAATTAAAACACTCAAAAATCTTTTTGTGTTTGATCAACAAAAATTGAGTATGTGAAACACATTTAATCAAGTACAATCATACAAATGAATATGGCATTCATTGAACATAGACATGTGTGATGTGTGTGGGTATTAAAAATGAGATAGTCCATAGTCTAATGAGAAGTTTCAATGATCAATTCAACCAAGGCATACACAATTAGCACTAGATAAAGTGACCTATCTCAATTATGGAAATATGCATATATGACCTCCCACATAAACTTGATTATATTAATTTTGAATCTTTTCATTTGGCTCCATGTACATCAATACATTTGATCTTTTTGAATCAACCTATCTCATTTTGAGATCTGTAAGGTTAAATTTTATCAATCATCTTGTTGGCTTTATTTTGTGCCAAATTTACTTGTATTTTAGCAATTAGTAACCTTGTATTTAGGTGAAAATCATGTAAGGGTAGTGAGTGAGAGAGTGTGAAGAAATGCTTAAGATTGTGCAAGGATGTAGAGACTCGCGGTTGGGACTCGTGGCGAACTCGCGACTGGCAAGCCACCAAAGCTTGTACACGTGTGAAGCAAGCAGGGGATCTAAAGAGTCATGCCAACTGTTGCACTATAGGACAAAATTCCCAAGCTGGCCAGGCAGTTAGCTTACAACTTTAACTCGCAACTAGGTCCAGTCACGAGGCCAAGTCGCCAGAACACCTTATTTGGGAAAAACTGACTCTTCGTATTCCTTTCTCACCCCACTATATATAGACCCTTATACCCACGAAATGTAGAGAGCTTCTAGAGATAATTTTGAGTGAGAAACCCTAGAGAAAAAAAAAGATTGATTCATCCCAATTTTCACATAGAGACTCTTCAAATTCCTCTACTCTCTTCCTCTCCATTGTCAAATCCTTGAGAGATACATTACCAAAACCTTTTCTCACCATACCCATATCTGTGAGAAGGCCATTTGGTGCTTTGGGAAGTAGTTAAGAAATGACCAATGTCATATTGGTTGATACTATGGTCAAGTAGCAGAATCCGATAAGCTAAAGAGGAAATAGGTTCGGCGTAACCTCGTTGGAGTAGGAGCTTAGGGGACTTAGGTATATTGGGTAGATTAGGCTTGGAGGGTCTTCTGCTATTCATGTATCTCAACAACATTCTTTAGTGGATTATTTTCCACTTGCAGGGCAGTGGAGAGGTTTTATGCCAAAGGCTACGGTTTCTTCTTCGATAACACATCGTGTGTTGTGCTTGTGTTTGCATCTCTCTTCCCTTAATCTTTGCCATTTAATTTCTGCTGTGGATGTGATTTTATTTGGTTTAGATTGTTTATTAATTCTGTATTAAGCTTATGTTCATATTCCGCACATTAATTGTTTGATATTAAGCTTGAATTGGTAATTTGTAAATTGGGGGTCTAAACGTTCGTAGTGTTTTATACACTAATTGAAATTTCATGATCGATGCTTAAAATTTTTAATATTTCAATTGATGAGCAAGCCTTTGGCTTTTTGGGCATTATACAATTTCATAAAAAGTCGCTTTCCTTTTTTCCTAGTCAAAAACTAGTATATGCGATTGCTTTTGTAGCTCATTATCTCTTTTCATTTGGAGATATACATTTGTTGAGCTCTTTAAGCAAAAACAATAAAATAAAATAGTGGGAAGATATATAGGCACAAGTCTATGTATGTCTCAAGATCAACAAAAACTATTGACTAATCATTCATGACAAGTTTGAAGATCTATCTACAACAATCACATAGATGTCAAGATTTCTCCCACAATGATATGAGTGTATAGGGAACAAGCTACGCTCATAAATGTACAAAGCCATTAGTACAAAGGTACAAGGCAAAATATGTTTGTGACAAAACACAATAATGTTGATCAAACTTTTTTGGATTTTCTACTTTTTATGTGTTTTTGGATTTTTGACATAAAAGCAAGAAAAGATTGATAAAAAACTACAATGTAAAAACATTTTAAGCAAATGCAAACAAATAAACACAAATTTTCATATCAAGCTAGCAACACAACAAAAATCACACAACCAAGCAAAGTCACAAAAACATAGGAAGTATTAATGCATGGACATGTTGTAATGCTTATGCATGAGTACCTTTCTTCACCCACACATCACGTGCATTTGGGGTGATATCCCTATAGGATTGGGTATGAGTGTTGTGGCTTTCAAACCTTTTGTTGAAGCTTTCCAAACAAGGGTGAATGCAACAATCATTTTCATCATGTCCATCACTCCAGAATCAGCATCTTGATAGCTCAACAACCTAATTCGTTTTGTCATTTCTTGGTCCTCTTGACCTTTGATCACTTGCATTCTTCAATGCTCTAAGCTTATGAAAATTTGGTCTGGTGTGTCCTTGAAGTCCACAATGATGGTAGAAATGGTTTTTTCTCAGACCTCTTTTTGATTTTGGAAGTGATTTCCCTTTGGCTTTAAACCTGATTGCTGATTGGTTACGAGGCTTATTCAACACCCGTTGGTCAGTCACATTCCTCTTCTTCTTCGGCTTCACTTTCTTAGCCTTTATGGTAGCTACCATTGGTTCTTTGGCTTTCACAAACTTTACTTCCTTGGAGATATTGATAGCCAAACTACTTTCTCCATTATATCCCAATCTGGTTCTGTCAGAGAAAGGTTTTTGATGAGAAAGTACTTCATCAAGCTTCTTGGAGGAAACTCCCTCTACTTTAGCATTGGCTTGAACCACCTTAAGCTCAAGAAATTTTATCTTTGAGTAAGCTTTAGTTAGTTCTCCATTCAGCATCTCTATTTCACATTTGGCCTCCTTATATCGCACTAGGAGACTTCTATAGTCCTCCCCTGCCTTCTTTATCTTTTTAATAGCTTCCTTGGGCACCCTTGCATATTCTCTTGACTTCTCAAGGAGAGAATTGTAGTTCTCTTGAAGTCCTACTTTACTTTCATCTTCCTCAACATCAGATTCTTCAACTACTCCCATTGATTCCACCTTACTATGCTCCCCAAGCTCTTCTATAAGCAAACTCAAATTGTCCAAAGACTCAATGGGAGAAATAGTTATAAAAGCGAAGTAATTCCCTTCTCCATCACAGCTCTCTTCCGAATCTGAATCACTAAAAGATGTGGCATACACCTTGCCCTTCATTCTTAAATAATTGGGACATTCCTTCTTGAAATGTCCACGTCCATTGCACTCAAAGCAAGTGATTCCTTGAGTAGACTGAGACTCCTTCCCATCTGTCCTTTTGAAGTCCTTTTTATCCTTTCCAAAACTTGGGAATTTCCCTTTCTCATCAAATTTTCCATTGTTCTTGAATTTTAAGAATTTTCAGAAATTCTTTACAAGGTATGCAACATCTTTCTTGACAACATCCTCATCTGATGAGTCGTGAGCTTCTATCCTTTCATTAATTGTCTTAAGAGCAAGAGATTTGCTCTTCCTTTATGGGGGCAATTACATCTCATATGTTTGAAGTGAGCCAATTAGTTCTTAAACTTTGATATCATCAAGGTCCTTGGCAATAGAAATGTGAGTTATCCTGTGGAACTCATCTAGAGATACACCACAAAAAATAGCGTTTAGTGCCTTGCTATTTGATAGGCCACAAACTGAATGAACCCTTGTAAAGAAATTAATTAATTAATTAGCCAAGTTATTAATTAATCAATTATCATGCAAACACGTGGTAGCACAAACAAATCATCAATAAACTAAATATACAGCAGAAAATAAAAGACACAGTGATTTGTTTACGAATGGGGAAAACCTAACGGCAAAAACCCCACCGTGTAGTTTTTCTTTTTTAACTTTTTATTATTGATGTGTACTACATTACTAAATTTACGATTAAAACACTACATTTTAGGATTAATTTAACTTGATAACTCACTACAAGAAAAGAGTCTACTAGCGAGAGTAAAATGCCCTCGTAAAGCTTCAAATATCATTGCAAAAGGTTATTAGTGAGGGCATATGGCCCTCGTAGGCCGTCATATTTGCTCTTATAGCTAAATGAGATTTTGTGACCATACCTTCGCAAATAAATAATTTACGAGAGCAATCCATCTTCATTACTGAAGAAATCCGCCCTCACAAATATATTACCAAACGATAAGAAAAGTCGACAACTGATTTTTAGCAAGGGGAAGCAGTCATCATTAACAAGTATTTGTGAGGACCTTTATACCCTTACAATTAGCTATTTGCAAATTTCAAATTGACGACATAGTTTTTAGTGACAAATAATGGCATCACTAAAATTTATTTGTAAGGGATTTTAACCCCTCACAACTTATTTTTAGCGAGGAGATGCAGTTGTCGTTAATAACTATTTGTAAGGACTTTTATACCCTCGCAATTAGTTATTTGCAAATTTCAAATTAACAACGAGACAAATAATGACGTCGGTAAAATTTATTTTTAAAGGATTTTAACCCCGTCGCAATTAGTTAGGAATAATAGCGACAACATTAAGCTGTCACTTAAAACATTTTTGCAAGAGGTTAAATGGTGTCGCTATTCTATTAATTGTGATGGACTTTGTTACCACTATAAAGTTATTTATGACCAAATTTTTATGTCATCAGTGGTAATATTTTATATAATTTTTGAAATATTTTATTATTTATTTATTTTTAATTTATTTTATATCATTTTTGTTTAACTATCATGTTACAATACTACAATAATTACTAAAAACTGATCCATCAAAAGATAAAAATTCATATAAGTTCAAACTTTAAAGTATAAAATATACAAGGAAATCCTGAAATTAAATCTTGTTTTAAACTTAAAAGACTAGAATTATGACAAGATCTATATTAGTCTTCCTCTGAGTCACCCTCCAAGTTGTTTCTAACCTCGATGTTATTGTTTGAGTTGTCCTCTTCATCTCTACTAGTACCATCCTTCAAAAAAAAAAAAAAAAACAAAAAAAAAAAACATTAAACATGAGTTAAAATGAAACAATAGTATACTCCTTATGGCCTCGGATAAGCTAAGCAAGGAAAGCTGTATTGAAAATTACCTTTTTAGTAAAAGGTTCTGAGACTGGTTAAAAGGTTAGGTTTTCTATTCATTGCTTTGTATTTAAAACAGTGTGCAACATCCCTATAGACTGCTTATGAAGGCGTAAAGCAACCACATGACCAGTTACCAATTCCAATATCCCTAAACTGCTCAGAGTAACTTTTTTTTTTTTTTTAAATAAAAATAAAAATAACTTAATTTGATTACTTAAAACACTATCAAAATTAAATACAAATTAAAATAATATAACAATTGTGAAAAACGTAAGCCACAAAACACATATGATATACAAAATTAAATACAAAACCTATACACAGCTATCAAAACAGTGGATAGTATCATAGTCCTATTATCATTTATCAAAACTAAATATAAAATAATATAATATTATAATAGATGCAAGCTGTAAACCATAACATACCAATAGATAGTTGTAGAAGATCCAAGAGGCAAAAGTGTAAGTTTGAGATTGTACCATGGTAGCTGGATCTATGTTAGATTGTGCAAAATACTATCTCTCTCTTGATTTAGAACATGCTTGACATTGTGTAGAAACTTGAATAGTATGTGTTATATAAGTGCTAAGCTATTTATGATTTTGTATGAGACTACACTTATATAAGTGCTAAACTTATAAGTATTAATCCCTCACTAGCAAGGGTTAAATGTTGGGGTGAGCTTATGTCTGCTTTCTATGAGTGCCCTGCTGTTTGGGGTAAGCGTCTTTTTACACCATGTCGACCTTTTGCTAAAGGTCCTAGATTCATGAACATGGTGATGACTTTTGTTTTGCATCCCCTCTTTCACTATAACTCCATCACAAAGCCTTGTGCTCGATTTTTGTTATCACTTCTTGAGCATCTTACCATAGATTTTCCTTCTCATTTCATTTTGTCTATTATAGATGTTCATCTAGATTTGGTTCCCGTGATAAGCTCATATTTCCTTCCACTATCACGAGGATTTTACGCCATTTTTCCATTTCTTTTCCCTCTTCTAACCATTTTACCTTCATGTGTGCCATAGATTATGCTACTGTTAAACGTAGCGAGGCTCAGTTTCGATTGCGGCAGTCGAATTCAGTAGCTCCTTCCTCCCGTTCAGCTCTATCCCATTCGGCTCCATCCACATTGGCTCCTCCTTCTTCTTCGAGCAATGTGTTTTTAGGAGACATCATGGCGTAGCTGCAGCGCATGGATGCTCACCTCAATACACTCTCTACGGAGTTGTAACAGGTGAACGTTCGTGTTGGTTGTATTACACGACGACAGGCATCCATGGGTGGTTTTGCTCTTGAGGCTACTCCTTCACCACCTTCTTCCGTCTGATTCTAAGGATGAGGATGATGATGGTGATGACGATGATGCTTCAGATGATGCTGATGGAGATACTAGCTCTACCGATGAGATGTCTACTTGACACTCTTACCCTTTATCATTCCTGATAAAAAGGGGGAGTAGTTTTGGTATGAGAGTAGTCTATCTTTGGGAGAAAGTTACTATAGGACCATTTTGTTAGGGGGAGTGTTGATACATTTTGAGGGAAGTAGTGAGCATAGTATGTATCTTTTCTTTTCTTTCTTTTTAGATACATTACTCTTGTACATGAGGTCTTGTGACCATTTATAGACATACATTGTACTTATCTCTTTCTTTATATTGATGTATGTTTTTCTTTCACCTACCCCTTCATGTGTTGTTTCTTTTCTCCCTTTATACACATGTTTCTTATACTTGTATGCAATCTATTATTTATGTTTCACAAAAAGATATCTTGATGAGTTTTGTTTAAAGTGTTTCAGAAATACAGGTTTTCAAAGTCTACTTGCCATAAACTTTCTTCTTACAAAGTTTTTCAAGAGTTTGTGTTAGGATAGAGTTTCTTGTTGTAAGGTTGAATTTATTCAACCATCTAATTGGCTTTATTCCGTGTCAAATTTGCTTGTATTTCAGCATTTAGTAACCCTGTATTTAGGTGGGCTTGTTGTAAGGGTAGTGAGTGAGATAGAGTGAAGTTTGCTCAAGAGTATGCAAGAAAACAGAGACTTGTGGCTTGGCCTTGCGGGTGACTCGCGGCTACAAGCCGCCAGACGCAGCACACGTGCCAAGCATGCTAGAAGGTGAACAGTCATGCTAGCTGGAGCACTACAGGACAAAAAAGGACAACTGGCCATACGGTTATCTCGCGATTGGATCTCGCGACTCAGTCAAGTCACGAGGCCAAGCCGCGAGCCAGCCCTGTTTTGAAAAACCTGACGTTTCACATTCCTCTCTCACCCTAATATATATACCCCTTATACCCACAAAAGAAAGAGAGCTTCCAGAGAGAATTTTGAGAGAGAAACCCTAGAGTAAAACAAGATTGATTCATATACAATCTTTACATAAGTGCCTCTTCAAATTCCTCAACTCTCTTCCTCTCCATTGCCAAACCCTTGAGAGGCTTTTTACCAAAACCTTGTTCTCACCATATCCATTACTGTGAGAGGGCTGTTTGGTGTTCTAGGAAGCAGTTAGGAAGGAACCAATCTTCATTGGTTGATGCTATGGTCTAGTAGCAGAATCTGGGAAGCTAGAAAAGAAAAAGGTTCGGCGCAACCTCGTTGGAGTAAGAAGCTTGGAGGGCTTAGGTGCACTGGATAGATTAGACTTGGAGGGTCTATTGCTGTCCACGTATCCCAACTACATTTTCTAGTAGATTGTTTACCGCTTGGAGGGCGACGGAGATGTTTTACGCCGAGGGCTTCGGTTTCCTCTTCGATAACACATCGCGTGTTGTCTTTGTGTTTGCATCTTCCTTCCCTTTTATCTTTGCCTTTTATTATCTGCTGTGGGTTGTGATTTTAATTTGGCTTAGATAATTTTTTCAATTCCATATTATAGCTTATGTTAATTTTCCGCACACTAGTTGTTTGACATAATGCTTGAATTGGTTAAGTTGTAATTTGGGGGTCTAAACGTTCAAGGATGTTTTTACACTATTTGAACTTTCAATTGGTATTAGAGCAGGTACACTTTTATTGGTTTCAATACCATTGTGTGATCCTTGACTCCCTATTGAGATGGATCGGTATCAATCCCTAAATGCACCTTCATATTTTGATGGTAGTAATTATGCTTTTTGGAAGGTTCGCATGAGAGCATTTCTTTGCTCAATTGATGAATCTGTTTGGGATGCTGTTGAGATTGGTTGGACCAGACCTGAGGCAGCCAAATCCACATGGGATAAGGCAGCACTCGCTGCATCTAATGCTAACAGTAAAGCACTCAATGCTATTTTCTGTGGTGTGTCTCCAGATGAATTTCACAGGATCTCCCACATTACCGTTGCCAAAGAAGCATGGGAGATATTGGAAACCACCTACGAAGGCACGAAGAAAGTGAAAGACACCAAGTTGCAAATGCTGACCACTCGGTTTGAAGAGCTCAAAATGAGTGAGGATGAGTCCTTTGATTCTTTCTATGGGCAACTAAATGAGGTGGTTGTCAGCAAGTTCAATTTGGGGGAGAAAACAGAGGATTCTAAAATTGTAAGGAAGATCCTTTGATCATTGCCGGAAATTTTTCGTGCTAAAGTGACAGTGATTGAAGAGAGCAAGGACCTTGATGACATCAAAGTCCAGGAGCTGGTTGGTTCTCTTCAAACTTATAAGATGTCGCTGCCTAATCAATGGAAGAGTAAATCTCTTGCTCTTAAGACCATTAATGAGAAGGTGGAAGATCAAGACTCATCGAGAGAAGATGTGGTTGATAAAGATGTTGCATACCTTGTTAAAAATTTCAGAAAGTTCTTGAAATTCAAAAATAATGGCAAATTTGGTGATAAAAGAAAATTCCAAAGTTCTGGAAGGGAGAAAAGGGAATTCAAAAAGAAAGATGGAAAAGAATCCCAACCTACACAAGGTGTCACTTATTTCAAATGTAACGGTCATGGACACTTTAAGAAAGAATGTCCGAATTATTTGAAATCGAAAGGCATAGTGTATGCCACAACATTGAGTGACACAGATTCATCCAACTCAGAATCTGAAGAAAGCTGTGATGGAGAGGGGAACTACTCAGCTTTTATGACTATTGCTCATGTTGAGTCTTCAGACGAGTTGAATTTGCTTGTACGAGACCTTGGAGAACATAGTGATGAAGAATCACTGGGAATTGTTGAAGAATCAGATGCTGAAGAAGATGAAAGCACAGCCAATCTTCAAGAGAATTATAACTCACTCTTGGAGAAGTCAGGTGAGTACACAAGGGTGGACAAGTATGCTGTGAGAAAAATGAAGAAGGCAGAGGAGGACTATAAAAGTCTCCTAATCCGATATAGGGAGGCCAAATGTGAGATAGAGACACTGAATGGTGAGCTGTCAGAAACTTACACAAAAGTGAGATTTCTTGAGCAAGAGGTTGTGCAAGCAAATGCTAAAATAGAGAGGGTCACCACCAAGAAGCTAGATGATGTTATTTCATCTCAAAAGAGTTTTTCAGACAAATCCGGATTGGGATATACCGGAGGAAGTAGCTCATCTAGAACTGTCACTAAAGAAGTGAAGTTTTTAAAGGCTATAGATCCAGTTGAAGTTGACCTTACTATTGAGAAGCTCAAGATGGAGGAGAAGAAGAATGTGGAGAACCAACGGTTGTTGAATCCCTGCAATCAGTATGTGGGCAGGTCTGAATCTCATGCCAAGTCTCGTCCACGACCACAAAGAGGTCCTAGATCAACTTATGTGTGTCATCATTGCGGACTTCAAGGGCATACTCGACTAAATTGCCAAAAGCTAAGAGCAAAGAATAGTGCAACTCCTCAAAGGTCACGAGGACCTAGAAATGATAGAAGAAATTGGGCAGGTGAACAATCTAGAGATCAAAACGGTGATCCTGGAATGATGAACGTGATAAAGATGATTGGTGCATTCACCAACTGCTTGAAAAGCTTCTCACGAAGGTTTGAAAGCCCTAACTCACGTACCCAATCCTATAAGGAAATCACCCCAAACGCAAGTGACGTGTGGGTGAAAAAGGGTACTCATGCATAAACATTACAACATGTCCATGCATTAATACTTCCTATGCTTTGTGACGATGTTTGATTGATTGCTTGTTGTTTATGTTGATGGTTGTTTGTTTGCCTATTTGTGCAAATTTTTGTTTTTGTTTTTGATCAATCTTTTTCTTCTTATGTCAAAAATCCAAAAATTTACATAAAAATATGAAAATCAAAAAGTTTGATTAACATTGTTGGGTTTTTGTCTCAAAACTTGTTTTGCCTTGTACCTTTGTGCTAATGGCTTTGTGCATTTTCGAGCATTGCTTGTTTCTTTGCACTCATATCACTATGGGAGAAATCTTGAAATCTATGTGATTGTTGTAAATAGATCTTCAAACTTGACATGAATGATTGGTGAATGGTTATGATGATCTTGAGACATGCATAGATTTGTATCTATATATCTTCCCACTCTTTATTTTTGTTTTTGCTAAAAAGAGCTCACCAAATATAAATCTCCAAATGAAAAGAGATATTGAGTTGCAAAAGCCTATCGCACATTCTAGTATTGGACTAGGAAAAAGGGTAAGCGACCTAAAATTAAAGTGAGTGTTTATTCAAAAAGCCAAAGGTTAGTTCATTAAAGTGAAATATCAAATATCACTCTCACAATGAGAGGTGATTGTCTCAAAAAGGATCAAAAAGATCAAATGGTATGAATGAAAGTGGAGTCAAATGTAAAGCTCCAAGATATGTTATCTAGTTTTGTGAGAGGTCATATATACATATTTTTATAATTGAGATGGATCACATGATCTAGTGCTAAATGTGTATGCTTTGATTGAATTGATCATTGAACCTTCACATTAGACTAAGGACTATCTCATTGTTGATATCCACACGCAACACACAAGTTTATGTTCAATAAATGCCATATTCATTTGTGTGATTGTACTTGATGAAATGTGTTTTCACATGCTCAATCTTTGTTAATTCAAGCACAAAAAGATTTTTGAGTGTTTTAGGTGTTTTTGGAAAGTATTTTGTTAGAAAAATCTGAAAATTATCAAAAATTCATTTTTGCCCTGTCTTGGCGACTCAGTCGCGGGTAAGTCAAGTCGCGTGCCTCAGTCGTGTGTTCGCGGGTCATATTTGGCGACTTGTTCGCGAGTGGAAAGTCCAGTCGCGAGGGTTACTCAGAGATTTTCGCAGCTCAGCTCGTGACTCTCTCGCGGGTAGACCTTCCAATCGCGAAAAACACTTAGAAAATATTTTTCAAAATTTTGTCTTTTAGTGTTTTGGCGGCTTGACCTGGCGTCTTGTTGACGACTCACTTAAGTCACGAAAAACGCGTGTTTGGTAAAAATAGGGGCAGTTTTTAAATCTTTTTCAGTTTTTCCCTTGAATTTTTGTGACTATTCATCTTCTCTCTCAACTGTCTCCTTCCCAAACACTCCGTGTACCCATTTTCAAACTCCATTGTTGCTTCATTTCTTCTCAAAATCATCAAGAAAAGGTATGGGTCTCGTTTTCCTCATCTCATTTTCCCTGCTTAATGAATGTTTTTCTTGCCATTTGGATAGATACTGTGCTCGAAACATTCCACTCTTTGTTTGATGGGTATGGCTAGTTGTGTTTGTTGTTGATTTCATCCATTTTCATGTTGATTGGTTACAATGTGTTTAATCTTTGGTCTGATATTTGCCTGTTGTTGATTCTCAAACTCTTTTGTTAGATGGGTTTGGTATTTTTGTGACTTGCTCCTTTCACTTGTTTGTATGTTGTAGTTGGCTTACGGCATTGGTTTACTGTGTTTTTATGATAACATAAAGTGTGGATGATGGCATCTTGAAAGTATTCCTTTAAAACAACTTCTTTTTCTGAATGTTGTGTCTCACAGCCATGTGCTTTCTTTTGGGTGCTCTGATCCTTCATTTTGAAATTTTATGTGGTCTGTTTTATGCTATCCGTTCTTAATGTTCAAATGTTGTCTTTGTATGCATATCATGGTCATTGTAGACTGTCTAATTGACAGTTATTTTAGAATTTGTGTCTCTTTATGCTCTATTATTCTTTCACCATTTTGCTGCACCTGTCGTTTTATGCACTTTAGTATTGATGGTGGTTTGTTTGGGTCTGAACTGTCGTAAGTTAGCATTTGTGTATTAATTTCTCTGGTTTTCACTCTTATTTGCATCGAATCATGTTGACATTTATCTTGTGTGGTGCTGTTTTTGGTTCTTTGTTGTGGGCCTATTCTCTTGTAGATGTCTCGTCGATCCTCTAAGGGTAAAGACATTATTGCTGACGATCTAGCAACCCCAGTTGCTAAAAGGACTCGACTCTCATCATAGTCATCTCAAGACTCCAATGAGGAGAGGTTTAGAACCCCGCTTACCTCACACATCCACTCAAACATCTTTGACAAGTCAACTCCTAAAGTGGAACGGGTGGTGGAGTTTAACACCTTAGGGACCACTTTTATCCCTTGAATCTTTGAGCCACGAGATTGGGCAAACTTGTTTGGGAACTTTGTCGATCCAATGGATGAACTGGTTAAAGAATGCTTCTCCAATGCAAGTGATCTTGGAGTTGAACTTATTTTCTGGGTTAGAGGAAAAGAGTTTGGCATTTCCCCAAACTCCATCGCAGATGTTCTCGGCATCACTAGACCTCAGAATGTGGATCTAACTCCGTACGATGATCGAAGTCCAGAGATTGAAGACATTCTACAAATCCTAGGATCTGATCATGAAGTATCCAATACAGAAACATCCATCAGCACCGCAAAGTTTGCACCAAAGCTAACCACACTGAAGTTGATCATGTTCACTAATCTCTACCCACTGTCCAACACTACATTCATAAATCTTAGGAGAACTCTATTCCTTTGTGATCTTATTACAGGAGCCCCCATTGATATATGTGCTCACATCTTTTACACCGTGAGGAAGACCGCGGTTTTAACTACAGCTCGAGGAATTATTCCATTTTGTAGTCTTATCATGAAGCTCATTCTTCGTGAAGGCATTGTTCCTCCCACAGATAGAAAAATTTTGACCCGTCAGCGTCCTATTTCCATGTACACTCTTCAAGCTAGCAGAAGTCACTCCTCTAGAACACCAAAGAGTGCACACATCTCTCCGGTTACTCCATCTGCCCTGAGTCAGGGACACCTGCACATGCCACACCTACTTCGCATGCTATTCCTGAAGTTCCACAAGCTATCATTCCGTATGCACAGACTGATCCTCAAACTGATAGAGTGGGTAGTTTACTTGAAAATATTCAGAAACGCATTGATGAGATGGTGACACTTCTCTACTCCACAAACAACCACGTTCAAATGCGTCTCGAGACTATGGAGAATCAGCTAGACGCTATTCAACAAAAGTTGGACAACAGCCTTTAGCTATTCGTGCCAAAAAGGGGAAGAGCATTCAGTAAGGGGGAGAAAGCTCAAAGGGAAGTGTGCATAGTGATAGGGGGAGTATACACATACTCTTGTTTTAAGTCTTAACCTTTAAACTTATAGGTTTATATTTTTTGTGTTTATATGAGTTGATACACTGTGGTTTTGGTGTATTCTTGTTTCTAACTCATAACTTACAATCTTGGCTTAATCTTTTATATATATTGTTGATGTTTTTCAGGATATATTGGTCTTGTACCCATGTTGCTTTTGTAAGCTTTTAGGGTTATGTTTTATGCATAGTTTGTAGGCTTTATGGTTTGCACCATGCTTTATGCAGCCTTTTATGCTTTGTTTAAATGTACTTCTATATAAATGTATTGCATTTTCTTTTAAGTACTGTCACTCTTGTGCCCTTGTAGGATTGTTCCTAGATGCATATACTTAGTGTATTATGCATTGGTTGAGTGTTTGGCATGCAAGAGACTTGCATTGAGCTTGTTAGCTTGTATGTCCTAGTGTTCATTCCAAGTGTGAATGAGCATTGTGGTCACTACCTTGTAGTGATTACTTGTTTGATCAAGCCATGGTTTGTTTCTTAACTTCATCTTTGCTTGATCACATATTGCCTGTTTCATATGCATTTCACAATTTTCTGCTTACAATGATCATGGTATATTGTTGTGTTTCAGGAGTCTTATGTTCATATGATTCAAGTGCTTCACAGCTTCTAGAGTTAGGTGGGAGTGAGTTTTGCTCAACTATTCCCAACTCACATGTTAAGTTTAGAGTTTGTTTTAGGGTTTTGTCACGGAATAGCCAAAAGGGGAGATTGTAAGGTTGAATTTATTCAACCATCTAATTGGTTTTATTCCGTGCCAAATTTGCTTGTATTTCAGCATTTAGAAACCTTGTATTTAGGTGGGCTTGTTGTAAGGGTAGTGAGTGAGATAGAGTGAAGTTTGCTCAAGAGTGTACAAGAAAACAGAGACTCACGGCTTGGCCTCGTGGGTGGCTCGCGGCTGCAAGCCACCAGACGCAGTACACGTGCCAAGCATGCCAGAAGGTGAACAGTCATGCTAGCTGGAGCATTGCAGGACAAAACAGGACAACTGGCCATACGGTTATCTCGCGACTGGATCTCACGACTCAGTCAAGTCGCGAGGCCAAGCCGCGAGCCACCCCTGTTTTGAAAAACCTGACGTTTCACATTCCTCTCTCACCCTAGTATATATACCCCTTATACCCACAAAAGAAAGAAAGCTTCCAGAGAAAATTTTGAGAGAGAAACCCTAGAGTGAAAGAAGATTGATTCATATACAATCTTCAAATTCCTCAACTCTCTTCCTCTCCATTGCCAAACCCTTGAGAGGCTTTTTACCAAAACTTTGTTCTCACCATATCCATTACTGTGAGAGGGCTGTTTGGTTGATGCTATGGTCTAGTAGCAGAATCCGGGAAGCTAGAAAAGAAAAAGGTTCGGCACAACCTTGTTGGAGCAAGAAGCTTGGAGGGCTTAGGTGCACTTGGTAGATTAGGCTTGGAGGGTCTATTGCTGTCCATGTATCCAACTACATTTTTTAGTGGATTGTTTACCGCTTTACCGCTTGGAGGGCGGCGGAGAGGTTTTACGCCGAGGGCTTCGGTTTCCTCTTCGATAACACATCGCATGGTGTCTTTGTGTTTGCGTTTTCCTTCCTTTTTATCTTTGCCTTTTATTATTTGCTGTGGGTTGTGATTTTAATTTGGCTTAGATAGTTTTTCCAATTTCATATTATAGCTTATGTTAATTTTCCGCACACTAGTTGTTTGACATAATATTTGAATTGGTTAAGTTGTAATTTGGGGGTCTAAACGTTCAAGGGTGTTTTTACACTATTTGAACTTTCAATTGTATTCAACAAGTGAATATGAGTTGAGTGATTTATGACTTCTCTCATATGTTCATTTGTTTGTTGTGGTTTTGTTATGGATTGCCAAAGGGGGAGATTGTTAGGACATATGGAAGAGAGTTGAAGAATTTGAAGAGTCTCTAATGCGAAGATTGTGGATGAATCAATCTTGTTTTTCTCTCGGGTTTCTCTCTCAAAATTCTCTTTGGAAGCTCTCTTTCTTTTGTGGGTATAAGGGTTATTTATACTAGGGTGAGAGAGGAATGTGAAACGTCAGGTTTTTCAAAATAGGGTTGGCTCGTGACTTAGCCTCGTGGCTTGACTGAGTCGCGAGATCCAATCACGAGATAACCGAACGGCTGTTGTCCTATTTTGTCTTGTAGTGCTCTAGCTAGCATGACGGTTCGACTTCTGGCATGCTTGGCATGTGTGCTACTTCTGACGGCTTGCAGCCACGGGTCACTTGCGAGATCCAGCCGTAAGACTCTGTTTTCTTGCACACTTTTAAGCAATCAACACTCTATCTCACTCACTACCCTTACAACAAACCCATGTAAATACAGGGTTACTAATTACTGAAATACAAGTAAATTTGGCACGGAATAAAGCCAACAAAATGGTTGATTAATTTCAACCTTACAATCTCCCCCTTTGGCTATTCTGTGACAAAACCCTAAAACAGACTCTAGACTTAACATGTGAGTTGGGAATAGTTAAGCAAAACTCACTCACATCTAATTCTAGAAACTGTGAGGCACTTGAATCATATGAACATGAAACTCCTGAAACACGACAGTACACCATGATCATTGTATGCAGAAAATCTGAAATGCATATGAAACAAGCAAAAAGTGATCAAGCAAAGATGATGTTAAGAAGCAAATCATGGCTTGATCAAACAAGTAATCACTACAAGGTAGTGATCACAATGCTCATTCACACTTGAAATGAACACTTGAACATACAAGTTAACAAGAACAATACAAGTTACTTGAATGCCCAACACTCAACCAATGCATAATACACTAAGTATGTGCATCTAGGAACAATCCTATAAGGGCACAATAGTGACAGTGCTTAACAAGAAAATGCATGACATTTAGTTAATCAGTACTAATTGAAACAAAGCATAAAAGGCTGCATAAAGCATGCTACAGACCATAAAGCCTATAGATATGCATAGAACATAACCCTAAAAGCTTACATAAGCAACATGGGTATAAACCACAATATATACTGAACAACATCAACAATATATATATAAAGTAAACGAAGTTTCAAAACCATCCATATGTTAAGAGTTAGAAGCAAACATACACTAAAACCACAGTGTATCAAACTCATAAACAACAGATTATCCAAAACATAAACAAAGTTTCAAGTGTTTTTAACTGCTCCCTTTTTGACTACTCCCCTCTAAAGTCTGTTTCCCAAAAATTTCTCCCCCTTTTTTGACCGGAATGGCCAAAGGGTCACTGCCCATGATATGTGGTGAAGCTGTCAAGTTTTGCAGAGAGAATATCAAGCTGATCCTACATGGCTGCCATCCTCTCAGATTGTACTGTCTGGACATCTCTGAGTCCATCAAGTCTTTCTAGGATGACTTGAAATACATCTAGAGGTGCAGTTGTTGAGGTAGAAGCCCTGTTCCTCTTTGCTTTGCTTCTGGGTGTGGATGACTGTCCTGCAGCCTCTGCTTCAGTATCCATTGGATCACCTTCTTCTTGTTCAGCCCCTTCTTCATCTACATCACCCAGAAGCTGTACTTGTATCCATATGATGGTTTGCTTCTTGATTGCTGAGGGTGTAGGCATTAGGCTGAGGTCTTGAGGAATTGAAATACCTTTTGCTCTGAAAATCCGCATGAGAAGGCTAGGAAAAATAAGCTTAGCTCAGGAAGTTGTTCTGGTCTCATCCATTATTGTATCAAATATATGGGAGCTAATATCAATGAATGTTTTCTCCTTGAGTTGCATAAGAAAAATGGCTCTGGCATTGTTGATTGTAGTGAGCTTCTTCACAGGATACAAGTTGTTCATCATGATGATAGTGAGGCACCTCATGTTAACTGGAAAAGCTGTGGTATTGAGACATTTCCCTTCTCTCTATCCATCAATGCGATTTTGGATAGTTTCCAAAGACAACATCCTGTCTTTGTAGTTGATAAACTCATGCTCCTTTAAACCCTCAAGACTAAGGACCTCATCAATATCATGGGCATCTAGAGTGAATTCATGCGCTCTTACCCAACAATCTAGCTCATCTTCCCTAATCTTCACATTAGAGTAAAATTCTCTTATCAAAGGCTCACACACACCTGGTAAACCATTTAACAACTTTTCCCAACCTCTACTCTCAAAACAGGTGGGAATAAATGTGTCTTTTAAGTCCACTAGATCCACAAATCTCTCTTGAATTATGGTTCCCTTCATGAAAGAATCTTTGTATCTCTCAAAGTGTGGAACGGACCTAAACAGATTATAATCCATTTTTAATCTTTTGTCAACCTTCTTTGCAGGAGTTTTCTTCTTCGGAGGTGAGGGAGCCATCTGTAATCAAGCAGAAGAGGCCATAACAAACAGATAGCACAACAGATAGAATTATAAACATTAGAGATTATGTCATAAGTATTAAAAATTAGCAATTTGGTGAAACAGATACCACATAGTATAGACACAATCAGAGAGTAAAGAGGACAATATTATGCAATCACAATATTATGCTACCACACTAGCCTCAAAAGTATTGCATACAACACATGAAAAGACATGATACGGTGCAAAATGCAACTAATCATGAGCTACTTTATTCACATAGCAAATAGAGGCATCAAACCAGATTCACCACAAACGAAAAAAAAAAAAAAAAAAAAAAAAAAAAACACAAAAGACCCATAAAAAATAGGTTCAAGCAGAATGGATAAAAGAAACCAACATGTAATAGAACATCAAACACAAATTAGGCAATCAGATAATCTTAAGATGACAAATTCTAGAGCATATAAGAAACCAACAATTGAAATAAGCTTGCATGGGAATAGTACCTTAAATAATCCAAACAAGAACAATACCAAAAATACCGAAACAAACCCATAACAAAAATCAAACACACCAACACAAATACTCACAGAAATGATGATCAAAATAAGAGATATGAGGTGAGAGAATCAGAGCCCAAACTTTTTCTTTGAAGATTTGGAGGTGAACAAGTGCAACAATGGAGTTTGAAGAGAATGAAACGGAGTGTTTGGGTAAGAACAGTTGAGAGAGAAAGTGAACAGTCACAAAAAGTTCGAGGGAAAAACTGAAAAAGATTTTAAAAACCACCCCAGATTTTGCCAAACACGCGTTTTTCGCGACTGAAGTGAGTCGCCAACAAGATGCCAGGTCTACCCGCCAAAACATTCAAAGACAAAATTGTGAAAAATTTTCTAAGTGTTTTTCACGACTGGAAGGTTTACTCGTGAGGGAGTCGCGAGCTGAGCCGTGAAAATCTTTGTGTAACCCTCACGATTGGACCTTTCACTCGCGAACAAGTTGCCAAAATTAACACGCGAGCTCGAGGTTGACTTTCACGACTTGGGTAACCCACGACTGAGTCGCCAAAACAGGACATACTATTTTTGAAGATTTTCAGTTTTTGTAAAAACAAAACACTTTTCCAAAAACAACTTAAACACTCAAAATCTTTTTGTGTTTGAATAAACAAAGATTGAGCATGTGAAAACACATTTTATCAAGTACAATGACACAAATGAATATGGCATTCATTGAACATAAACTTGTGTGTTGTATGTGGATATCAACAATGAGATAGTTCTTAGTCTAATGTGAAGCTTCAATGATCAATTCAACTAAGACATACACAATTAGCACTAGATCATGTGACCCATCTCAATTATAGAAGTATGCATATATGACCTCCCACAAGACTTGATAACATAATTTGGAGCTTTACATTTGACTCCACTTTTAATCATAATATTTGATCCTTTTGAGACAATCACCTCCCATGTGTGAGAGTGAAATTTGATATTTCACCTTGATGAGATAGCCTTTGGCTTTTTGAATAAACATTCACTTTAATTTTTGGTCTCTTTCCCTTTTTCCTAATCGAATACTAGTATGTGCGACAGACTTTTGCAGCTCAATATCTCTTTTCATTTGGAGATTTACATTTGGTGAGCTCTTTGTAGTAAAAACAAAAATAAAGAGTAGGAAGATATATAGATACAAGTCTATGCATGTCTCAAGATCAACAAAACTTTTCACTAATCATTCATGACAAGTTTGAAGATCTATTTACAACAATCACATAGATTTCAAGATTTCTCCCACAGTGATAAGAGTGCAAATGAACAAGCTACGCTCGTAAATGCACAAAGCCATTAGCACAAAGGTACAAGGCAAAACAAGGTTCGAAACAAAACTCAACAATGTCGATCAAACTTTTTGATTTTCTACTTTTTATGTGGTTTTTGGATTTTTGGCACATAAGAAGAAAAAGATTGATTAAAAACAAAAATGAACAAAAGCATGCACAAACAGACAAACAAACAACCACCAACATAATCAATAAGCAAACAACTAAACAAAGTCACAAAGCATAGAAAGTATTGATGCATGGACATATTGTAATCCTTATGCATGAGTACCCTTTTTCACTCACATGTCACTTGCGTTTGGGGTGATTTCCTTATAGGATTGGGTACGGGAGTTAGGGTTTTCAAACCTTTGTGTGAAGCTTTCCAAGCAGTTGGTGAATGTACCAATCATCTTCATCAGGTCCAACATTTCGGGATCACCGTTTTGATCTCTTGATGGTTCACCAGCCCAATTTCTCCTATCATTTCTAGGTCCTCGTGACCTTTGAGGAGTTGCACTATTCATTGCTCTTAGCTTTTGACAATTTGGTCGAGTATGCCCTTAAAGTCTGCAATGATGACACACATAATTTGATCTAGGACCTCTTTGTGGTCATGGACAAGACTTCGCTCATGATTCATACTTGCCCATGGATTGATTACGGGGATTCAACAATCGTTTGTTCTCCACATTTCTCTTCTCCTCTATCTTGGGCTTCTCAGCAGTAGGGCCAACTTCAACTGACTCTTTGGACTTTATAAACTTCACTTCTTTTGTGACATTGCCAGATGAGCTACTCCCTCCGGTATATCCCAGCCTGGATTTGTCTGAAAAGCTCTTTTTTGATGAAATAAAATCATTAAGCTTCTTGATGGTAACCTTATCTGTCTTGGCATTTGCTTGCACAACTTCTTGCTCAAGAAATCTCACTTTTGTGTAGGCTTTTAACAGCTTACCACTAAGTGTTTCTATCTCACACTTGGTCTCCTTATAGCCAATTAGGAGACTTTTATTGTCCTCCTCTGCCTTCTTCATCTTTCTCACAGCTGCCTTTTCCACCCTTGTGTACTCACTCGACCTCTCCAAGAGTGAGTTATAATTGTCTTGAAGATTGGCTGTATTTTCATCTTCTTTTGCATTTGATTCCTCAACAGCTCCAAATGATTCTTCATCACTATGTACTCCAAGCTCTTGTACAAGCAGATTCAACTCGTCTGAAGACTCAACATGGGCAACAATCATAAAAGCTGAATAATTCCCTTCTCCGTCATAGCTTTCCTCAGAATCTAAGTTGGATGAATCCGAGTCACTCAATGTCATGGCATACACTTTGCCTTTCAATTTTAAATAATTCGGACATTCTTTTTTAAAGTGTCCATGCCCATTGCATTCGAAACAAGTGACACCTTGTGTAGATTGGGATTCTTTTCCATCTTTCTTTTTGAATTCCCTTTTCTCCCTTCCTGAACTTTGTAATTTTCCTTTATCACCAAATTTGCCATTATTCTTGAATATCAAGAATTTTTGGAAATTTTTTACAAGGTATGCAACATATTTGTCAACGAAATCTTCTTCCGATGAGTCATGGACTTCCACCTTCTCATTAATGGTCTTGAGAGTAAAAGATTTACTCTTCCGTTGATTGGGCAGTGACATTTCATAAGTCTGAAGAGAACCAACCAGCTCTTGGACTATGATGTCATTAAGGTCCTTGCTCTCTTCAATCGCTGTCACTTTGGCAAGAAAACTTTCCGGCAATGATCAAAGGATCTTCCTTACAAGTTTAGAATCCTCCGTTTTTTTTTTCCAAATTGAACTTGCTTACAATCACCTCATTTAGCTTGCTATAGAAAGAGTCAAACGACTCATCCTCACTCATTTTTGACTCCTCAAACCGAGTGGTTAGTATCTGTAGCTTGGTGTCTTTTACTTTCTTCGTGCCTTCGTAAGTGGTCTCCAAAATCTCTCATGCTTCTTTGGCAATAGTAATGTGAGAGATCCTGTGAAATTTATCTAGAAACACACAACAGAAAATAGCACTAGCATTAGATGCGGCGAGTGTTGCCTTATCCCATGTGGATTTGGCTACCTTAGGCCTGGTCCAACCTATCTCAACAGCATCCCAAACTAATTCATCAATGGAACATAGAAATGCTCTCATGCGAACCTTCCAAAAAGCATAATTACTACCATCAAAATATGGAGGTGCATTTAGGAATTGAGATCGATCCATCTCAATAGGGAGTCAAGGATCACACTATGGTAATGAAACCACTAAAAATGTACCCGCTCTAATACCAATTGAAAGTTCAAATAGTGTAAAAACACCCTTGAACATTTAGACCCCTAATTTATAAATTACCAATTCAAGCTTTATATCAAACAATTAATGTGTAGAACATGAACAAAAGCTTAATACAGAATTGGTAAACAATCTATGCCAATTAAAATCACATCCACAGCAGAAAATAAAAGGAAAAGATAAAGGGAAGAGAGATACAAACACAAGGACAACACACGATGTGTTATCGAAGAGGAAACCGAAGCCCTTGGCATAAAACCTCTCCCCCACCCTCCAAGTAGTAAACAATCCACTAGAAAATGTAGTTGGGATACATGGACAGCAATAGACTCTCCAAGCCTAATCTACCTAGTGCACCTAAGCCCTCCAAACTTCTTGCTCCAACAAGGTTACGCCAAACCTATTTCTTTTCTAGCTTCCTGGATTTCGCTACTTGACCATAGCATCAACCAATGTAAATTGGTTCCTTCCTAACTACTTCCCAGAATACCAAACAGCACTCTCATAGTAATGGATTTGGTGAGAAAAAGGTTTTGGTAAAATGCCTCTCAAGGATTTAACAATGGAGAGAAAGAGAGTTGAGGAATTTGACGAGTCTTTAATGTAAAGATTGTGGATGAATCAATCTTGTTTTTCTCTAGGGTTTCTCTTTCAAAATTCTCTATGGAAGCTCTCTTTCTTTTGTGGCTATAAGGGGTATTTATACTAGAGTGAGAGAGGAATGTGAAACGTCAGGTTTTTCAAAACAGGGCTGGCTCGTGGCTTAACTGAGTCGTGAGATCTAGTCACAAGATAATCGAACGGCCAGTTGTCCTTTTTTGTCCTGTAGTGCTCCAGCTAGTATGACGATTCAGCTTCTGGCATGCTTGGCACGTGTGCTGCTTCTGGCGGCTTGTAGCTGCATGTCACCCACGAGATCCAGCCATGAGACTCTGTTTTCTTGCACACTCTTGAGCGATGAACACTCTATCTCACTCACTATCCTTACAGCAAACCCACCTAAATACATGGTTACTAAATACTGAAATACAAGCAAATTTGGCACGGAATAAAGTCAACAAAATGGTTGATTAATTTCAACCTTACAGAACACAAAACAGAAAAGAAACAAGTGTTCAAACACAAAACAAAACACAACGCTTGATTAGATTCATGTTAGTTCAAAACAAAGGTAAAAAACAACTTAAAATATAGTAAAAACAATTCAAAAATAGAGTGAAGAAACTCAAATAGCATGCTAAAGGTGTTAAACCAAGTAAGCTTAAACACAATGCATGAATAAAGTAACTGTGCATGCGTGTGTCTGTGCTGAGCATGTGCAGATGCATGTGTATGCTGCATAGGGATGCAGCATGAGATGTATGGGTGTGCTTAGTGTATGCATGGCATGGCATTAAGGCACAAATTGCAAAAAGTGTGTAAACACCACAAACACTAACCAAAACATGATAAGCATGATCATTCAAGACAAAATCCAAGCATTGGAACTCACTTGAGTCCAATTCAACACAAAAATGTCACTAGGACATTTTGTCAAACACCTAACATGCAAAAAAGTACATAGATTATGTAAAATGCATAAACATAATGAAATTTGCCTCAATACATGCTCAAACTGCCACAAGGGGCCAACACAAGAACAATCACAACAAATGGGACTCAGCCCAATCAAAGATTTTGAAAAAATTTCACAACAACTAAGAACCCCAACCCATTTTCAAAAAATCCCCAATATATAAAACCCTAAGCTAAAATCTACATAATCTCAGCAAAATGGTAAGAGAGGGTATCTGAAATGCATATCTTAAGGAGATTTTGCAAATATAAACTTGAAATTGATGGGGTTTTGAAGAAAAATAAGTTTTGGGTTGAAGAGGGTTCGAGAGAGTCTAAGTGGGGGAAGTGAAGAATTTTTGAAAACCTGTCACATCTGCTACATAAAAACTGAAAACACGCGTTTTTTACGGGTTAGAGAGTAGTGAAACAATCGTGAGAAAGTCGCGAGACATATTGAAGCTTTCATGAGAAGCCCTTAGTCGTGAAATAGGCGCAAGGCAGTCACGATGGACTTTGTATGAACTTGAAAAAATTCAGTTTTTGCTTAAAAACATTTCGCGAGAAGAGTTTAGTCGCGAAATACTTGTGAGGCAGTAGCGAGATTTTCTATATGAAAAAAGTTACTTTTTAATTTCCCTTAAACAAATTTCGCGGGAAGCTAACGCGAGCTTCTCGTGAAAGGACCTCTGATCCAATTTTTGAAGAAAAACACACAAATGCATTTTGAACAAAAACTAAAAGTACGAAAGTATAAAATCACTCTTAAAAACATATAAAACACTCAAAAATCTTTTTGGATTTGATCAGCAAGTACTTAAGCATACACATCACATTTGAACATGTACAATCACACAAATGAGATAAGCATTATCTGAACAAAGTCTTGTGTGTAGTGTGTGAATATCAAATGAGGAATAGTCCATAGACCAGAGTGAAACTTCAATGATCAATTCAATTAAGTCATACACAACTGGTACGAAATCAAATGGTTAATCTCAATTATAGAAATGAACATATATGACCTCCCACAAGAGAATGATTACAAAACTTAGAAGCTTTTCATTTGGCTTTTGCATAAATCATAACAGTTGATCTTTTTTGGATAATACATCTCTTTTTGAGATCGATGCTTGAAATTTTTGATATTTCAACATGTAGAGTTAGCCTTTGGCTTTTTGAGCACCACATTTCAATACATAAGTCGTTTTCCCTTTTTCCTAGTCAAATACTAGTATGTGCGACAAGCTCTTGTAACTCATTATCTCTTTTCATTTGGAGATTTATATTTGGTGAGCTCTATAGCAAAAACATAAAAATAAACTGGGAAGAGATATAGGCACAAGTCTATGCAAGTATCAAGACCATCAAGACTATTGACCAATCATTCATGACAAGCTTGAAGATCTATTTACAATAATCACACATAGATTTCAAGATTTCTCCCACACAGATAAATGTGTATACATAACAAGCTAGGCTCGTAAATGCACTACGCCATTAGTACGAAGGTACTAGGCCAAACTCACATGTGATATACACAAAACAAGTGATCAAAATTTTTGAAGATCTTTCAATTTTTTATGGTCTTTGAATTTTTGAACACACTCAATAGAAAGAAATGCATGATATGATGCATGAACCTATGATCCTAAGCATTGGAAGTATTGATGCATAGACATAAGAGATAATCATGCATGAGTACCCCTCTTCACCCAGGTGTCACGTGTGTTTGGGGTGATATCCCTATAGGATTGGGTATGTGAATTGTGGCCTCCAAACTTGCTATTGGAGTTTGCCAAACATGTGGTGAATGCCTCAATCATGTTCATTACATTCATCATATCAGAATCTCCATTTTGACTTCTTGGTTGTCCAATAGCCCAATTCCCCTCGTCATCTTTTGGTCCCCTTGACCTTTGATCCCTAGAATTATTCAATGCTCTCAGCTTATGACAATTAGGTCTGGTGTGTCCTTAAAGTCCACAATGATGGCATACATGGTTTGTTCTCGAACCTCTTTATGATTTTGAAGGTGATCTCCCTTTGGATTTAGACCTGACCATTGATTGGTTGCGAGGCTTGTTCAACATCCTTTGGTCAGCCACATTCTTCTCTTTCTCAACCTTTGTCTTCTCCATAGTAAGGGCAACTACAACTGGCTCTTTGGCCTTCACAAACTTCACTTCTTTGGAGATATTCACGGCTGAACTACTTTCTCTGGTGTATTCCAATTCGGTTTTGTCAGAGAAAGGTTTTTGATGAGAAAGGACTTTGAAAGTTCAAATAGTATATAAAACACTATGAATGTTTAGACCCCCAATAACAAAATTACCAATTCAAGCTTTATGACAAACAATAAGTGTGCAAAACATGAATAAACTTAATACAAAATTGATAAACAATCTAAACCAAATAAAATCACATCCACAACAGAAATTAAATGGCAAAGATTAAGGGAAGAGAGATGCAAACACAAGGACAACACATGATGTGTTATCGAAGAGGAAACCGAAACTCTCAACGTAAAACCTCTCCATTGCCCTCCAAGCGGTAAGTAATCCACTGGAAAATGTAGTTGGGATACATGAATAACAATAGACCCTTCAAGCCTAATCTACCCAGTGTACCTAAACCCTCCAAGCTTTTTGCTCCAACGAGGTTGCGCCGAACCTATTTCTTTTCTAGCTTCCCGAATTTTGCTACTTGACCATAGCATCAACCAATGTGAAATTGGTTCCTTCCTAACTGCATCCCAAAGCACTAAACAGCCCTCTCACAGAAATGGATATGGTGAGAAAAGGTTTTGGTAATAAGCCTCTCAAGGATTTAACAATGGAGAGGAAGAGAGTTGAGGAATTTGAAGAGTCTCTTAATGAAGATTGGGGATGAATCAATCTTGTTTTTCTCTAGGGTTTCTTTCTCAAAATTCTTTCTGGAAGCTCTCTTTCTTTCATGGGTAAAAGGGGTATTTATACTAAGGTGAGAATGGAATGTGAAGAGTCAAGTTATTCAAAACAGGACTTGCTCACGGCTTGGCCTCGCAGCTTGACTGAGTCGTGAGTTCCAGCCACAAGGTAACTGAATGGCCAGTTATCCTATTATGTCCTATAGTGCTCTAGCTGGCATGACGCTTCAACTTTTGGCATGCCTGGCACGTGTGCAGCTTTTGGCAGCTTGCAGCTGCGAGCCACCTGCGAGATCCAGTCGCGAGTCCCTATTTTTCTTGCACACTCTTGAGCATTTCTTCACATTATCTCACTCATTATCCTTACAAGAATCCCACCTAAATACAGGGTTACTAATTGCTGAAATATAAGCAAATTTGGCACGGAATAAAGCCAACAGGATGGTTGATTAAATTCAACCTGACAGACTTCATCGTGCTTCTTAGAGGAGACTCGCTCTACTTTAGCATTGACTTGAACCACTTCAAGCTCAAAAAATTTTATCTTTGAGTAGGCTTCGGTCAATTCTCCATTCAACGTCTCTATTTCACATTTGGCCTCCTTATAACACACTAGAAGACTTCTATTGTCCTCTGCCATTTGCATCTTTTTAACAGCGGCTTTGGCTACCCTTGCATGTTCTCCAGACTTCTCGAGAAGGGAATTATAGTTCTCTTGAAGGCTTGTTGAACTTTCATCTTCTTCAGCATCCAATTCTTCTACAATTCCCATGGATTCCTCATCACTATACTCTCCAAGTTCTTGCATAAGCAAATTTAAGTCCTCTAAAGATTCAACATGAACAATAGTCATAAATGCTGAGAAATTCTGTTCTTCATCACAGCTATCCTCCGACTCTAAATTGGATGAGTTCGAATCACTGAGAGCTGTGGCATATGCCTTGCCCTTCATTCTCAAATAATTAGGACATTCTCTCTTGACATGTACATGTCCATTGCACTTGAAGCAAGTGATTCCTTGAGTAGATTGAGGCTCCTTCCCATCTTTCTTCCTGAATTCCTTTCTATCACCCTTGTAAGATGAAAAATTCCCTTTGTTAAAAGGCTTCCCACTATTTTTCATCTTCAGAAATTTTCAGAAGTTCTTTACAAGGAATGATACTTCCTTTTTGATATGCCACAAATTGAATGACCCCTTGTGATAGAAATTAACTAATTAATTAGCCAAGTTATTAATTAATCAATTTATCATGCAAACGCGTGGTAGTACAAACAAATCACCAATAAACTAAATATGCAGTGAAAAATAAAAGACGCAGTGATTTGTTTACGAATGGGGAAAACCTAACGACAAAAACCCCAAAGGGTGATTTTCAGGTTACCACTCTCAAAACTTCACTATTATCACAACAAGCGGTTATAAGTAAAGAAATCCAAGTGCCTTACCAATCTACAGTTGAACCCTTACCCCTAATACCCAATTGGACTTGTTCTGTAGTGACAGTTGCCCTTTCAGATGCATGACTCCCAATACGTGACTAACCAATTGCACAGATCTCAATACGTGACTTCAATCACCAACTAAGAAGGTTGTTGGTTGCAAAGTTCTTCAGTTCATCCACACAATGAAGATCAAGAAGATACTTGGTCACAAAACCCTATGGTGCACATACACAACAACTTCTTTAAGATAAAGAGATGAACTAGGGGAAGAACTTCATCTTCGGTCACAATTTGCTTGAACAGAGTTTGCTCAAAGCTTGTGCAACTTGTGAACACTTTGACGACCCTTAAACTAATCCTTTTATATGTCTAGGGTTAGGAGAAAAGAAAGCCTAAAGACACATTCACGGATCCCAAGAAAATCATATTGGAATTCTGAGAATCTTCAATCTCGACAGATAGCAGCTGTCGAGCCAGCTGTCAAGCTTTAATGAATTTGCACTCTGAGCTTGTTTTCTTGAACAGACTTGAAGACTTCAATACTTGATTTTGAAACAAGGTTTTTTGAAGTATTTAAAGACATCCTAAATCTACCCAAATACAAGTAAAGTGCGTTTTGTCAAAAGATAAGCCAATTACATAAAATCATGACATATGTTTTTAACACATGAAACACATATGTCCTAACACTTTTCCACATCATCTTCTTCGAAGGAGTTGTCCATTTCCTCGGTGATGGTTTTAAGAGCAAGTGATTTGCTCGATTTATGAGAAGGCAATTCCAGCTCATATCTTTGGAGAGATCCAATTAGCTCTTGGATTTTGATCTCATCCAAGTCTTTACTCTCTTCTATAGCTATGACTTTTGCTCGGAAACTCTCCAATAAAGACCTAAAAATCTTTCTCACCACCTTAGAATCTTCAATCTTCTCTCTGAGATTGAGTTTGGCAATTACAATTTCATTGAGCTTTCCATAGAAAGAATTGAAAGCCTTATCATCTCCCATCTTAAGCTCTTCAAATTTGGTGGTAAGCATTTAAAGCTTCGTGTTCTTAACTTTCTTCGTACCCTCATAAGTCGTTTCAAGGATCGTCCAAGCTTCAATAGTTGTCTTCACGTGCGATATCCTGTGAAACTCTTCAGGGGACACACCACAGAATATAGCATTAATGGACTTACTATTTGCATTAGCTAATGCAATAGCTACCTTGTTCCACTTGGACTTAGCAGTTGTGGGTTTAACATACCCATTCTCAACAGAATCCCATACAGACTCATCTATAGCACACAAGAAATCCCTTATTTGGACCTTCCAAAAAGCATAGTTGCCTCCATCAAAGAATGGTGGGGCATTAAAAGATTGTCACCGGTCCATCATAAAAGGTCAAGGAACACACTCAGGTATTTAAACCATAGCGAGTGTACCCGCTTTGATGCTAATTGAAAGCTTGAAAATGTGTTCAAAACACAAGAGCTATTTAGACCCTCAAATTAAAGTTATGACTTGATAGATTTTACACTAACTTAATTCTAAGTGCGGAATAGTGTAAATGCGAGGGAATAAACTAACAAGCTACTCTAATACATATTCATATAATCACAACAGTAAAATGAAATGTAAAAGAGCAGGGAAGAAGAATGCAAACGCAGATAACATGCCAATGTGTTATCAAAGAGGAAACTGAAGAATTTGGTGAAAAACCTCTCCACCGCCCTCCAAGCGTTAATCGATTCACTAGACAATCAGTTGGAATACATGGGTTAGTAAGAGACCCTCTAAGCCTAATCTACCCGTTGTACCTACGTCCTCCAAACTCCTACTCCAATAAGACTTCTCGGAACCGTGTCTTGTCTAGCTCTCTGGATCCCATAACAAGCTTCATGTTGTATTTGCCATCTTCCCATCAGCACCAAATGATCACTTGACACTCTGAAATGGTGTGATAAGTGCTTGGGCTATCAACCTCTCAATGGTATGGAAATAGAGAGGTAAGAGTTAAGGAAAATCCACAAGCTATTGTGTAGAGGATTGTGGGTATAACAATCTCTAACTCTCAAGGTATCTGGCTATGGTTTTTTCTCAGAAGTACTCCCTTACATTTGTGGGTAATATGGGTATATATAGTGTGGGTACAGAAAGTGTGTATCAGATAGCACAATCTGGCAAAACAAAATGTCTCGTGAGTGTCTCGTAGAAAGACCTTACTCACGAGATACTTGGGAGACACAGCTGTCTCCATCTGTACTGATTCTTCACATTCCAGTTATGTACAGGGCACATGCATTACTCCGTGGGATGCTAAGTTGCGAGATACCCACGAAAACCTCTTCAGTCTTCAATAGCTTAAGTCCTCACACTCCCTCTCTTTATCACACAACCCTTACAATCAAATCTCACAATAAATACATGATACAAAAGATTGATTAAAATTACAATCAAATTTGGCACGGAATTAAAGTCAACAAAACACATAGTTGTAAATCACAACTTTACGTGATTGCTAGAAGAGGCAAGCGCAAGGGTCCAAGGGGCTATATTATTTTTTTGAGAGAGTTTCAACCTATGGTATCTGCTCCTAATGATAGATCTTTATCATTAGACTAAGACACTAATCAGTTTTTGGTGTAAGCAGAGATTGAACCTTAAATCTCTTATACAGCCTTCAGAAACTTTACCAGTTAAGCTAACTGGAACCCATCCAAGGAGCTATATTAGATAAATACTTGAAATAGATATTTTAGAAAATATTTGGGTAAAAGTCCAAGGTATATATCTCTTCAACCACGAATAAAAGAACAAGTTTCTTTAGCTATATTGTTTAGCAAACGTGTCAATCATGGTAATATTTTATTTTTTGGTTTGGAGAGTACCAAACCGTACTACTAAACAATAAGCTATTGACTAAGAAGAGAAAGAGTACGTGACCCGCTGATGTGTTGACCATAAATAATAGAATAGACCTTCAGTAGACAAAATGGAAATTATAGGCAAAAGGATATTACAGTTTGATTTCCTTCACTGATTCAAGAATTATTTTAATCAATATTGTTTAGCAAACGTGACAATCATGGTAATATGTTGCCAATCATCGAAATTGATTCCACCAACTTTTCACATTATATTTTAGAAAATAATTGGGTAAAAGTCCAAGCTATATATCTCTTCAACCATGCACGAATAATAGAACAAGTTTCTTTTCCTATTTCCATAGTCTTCTCCTTCTGTCTATAACTGGTACAACATGCAGGTGCATGAGATATCTCTTGTGACAAATATGTCGAGTTACTTTAGTAATAAACCAAATAATAGAATATAACGTGAAAAGTTCGTGGAATAAATTTCGGGCGATTGGCAACATATTACCATGATTGACACGTTTGCTAAACAATATTGATTAACATAATTCTTGAATCAGTGAAGGAAATCAAATTGTAATATCCTTTTGCTTATAATTTCCATTTTGTCTACTGAAGGTCTATTATTTATGGGCTACACAATAAGGGGTCACTCTTTCTCTTCTTATTCAATAGCTTATTGTTTAGTAGTATGGTTTGGTTCTCTCCAAACCAAATAATAAAATATAATGTGAGAAGTTGGTGAATCAATTTTGATGATTGGCAACATATTCCCATGATTTACACGTTTACTAAACAATATTGATTAACATAATTCTTGAATCAGTGAAGGAAACCAAATTGTAATATCTTTTTGCATATAATGGGTAAATTGATATGTTTATAAAAATAAGTTTCATGCTATGCGACCAGCTATTTGAATTGTCAATAACGTGTCCCCATAGAAATCGACTAACCTAAGAATATAATTAATCTTCTTCCTAACTCCCCTTTCACATTTACCAAAAAAAATAATAATAATAACATTTACCAAACCCACTTGTATAACTGATACAGCGATGTTTTTTTCCATACATTATTGTGATTATAGAACATCAAGATGTTTTAATAATATGGTAGGTCGCTTTAAATATTATTAAAATCGACACTATCTAATATGTATTGACTTAGCTTGCTATTCTTATTTATTTATGTAATTGGAAGACCTTGTAGCTATAGCAACCGGTCTAAATAATTTTGTTCTTGTATTTTGAACATAATTTTTTAAACTTGTTAGATCTGTGTATTTCACAATGGGTTTGTCTTACTTCTAATATTTTTTTAACTAGACATGTTCTTTTATTTTAAATATACAATGGCAAGTGGTAATAGATTTTAATCTCTACCTTAAATTTAGTTAGTAGATGATGCGACAATTTCTTATTTAAATAAAAGGAAATTCTAATTAAAAAAGTACTGGAGGTAAACCAAACCCTTTCACAATTCATTGCGGATTCATGCAAGCAATAATAAACAAAAATAAGCCTAGATTAATGGAAGACACCCTTGTCATAGTTGTTGACGTGTTGTTTTCATTTTAAAATTGTGGTTAATATATACATAACAAGGTAAGAACTCACTTTAGATATATCATACTTCTTTAAGAAGCACCGCTAGAAGTTACTTCTTTGTGGGGACACCCTTGTCATAGTTGTTGACTTGTTGTTTTCATTTTAAAATTGTGGTTAATATATGCATAGCAAGGTAAGAACTCACTTTAGATATATCATACTTCTTTAAGAAGCACCGCTAGAAGTTACTTGTTTGTGGGGTTAAATGGCAAGTAAATTTTAAGGAATCAAAATCTTCATACCAAAGCTTGTGAACATGTTTATAGGTAAATAGAACATTGACAAGTAGCTATTTGAGGGAGAGAGAAGTCGGAGAAATTTCCATATAATGAGTACCAAAATTGGTGTATTTTTTCACACTTTTTGGCTGAAAGAGAGAAATGAGTCCAAATAATTCGTCATTTTAAATATGGAATTGAGCCCACAAATTCGGTATCTATAATATTGCCACAATTATCTTACATGGTAGACTATAACTGATTGCTATCATTTTCGCATGAACTCACCACTTTTATCATCAATTATTTTTAGGTGAAAACCATATTTTCAGGCATTCCCACTTTGGTCCCTAGATTTTATTTTTATCACTTTTAGCCCCTATTTAAAAAAAAGTCATCCATTTAAGTCCTTTCCGTTAGTGCCCTAATGGTAAAGTCCTTGGTGGTAGATGGAACTATTAAAATAATAATTAAAAATTTTATTTTGGCATTAAAAAATGCCATGTCAGCATCTAAATTAAAAAAATAATTTGTTAATTTTAACTAAATAAAAAAATAAAAAATAAAAAATCACATGAAATGAGCTCTAAGTGTATCTTGAACAAGAACAACAAGAATACAAACCCAGATCTAAGAACACAAACCTAGAAATTAAAAAAAAAAAAATGCACACACACACTTAGATTTGAAATGTAGAGGCACCAAATCCTTGAATAAGAACAATGGAAAACCCTTCTCCTTGCACCACATAATGTAAAGCCCACAAAGTTTTCATGACCAAAAGATAACAGAAACATGAACAAGATCGAAAAACAAAAAATGGGTATGCAACAAAACAACCATTCTGGCAAAGAAGTCTCAGAGACAATAAATCAAACACCTAAAATGCATAAACAAAAAATAAAAATAAAAAAACACAATCTCATAGATCAAAACCTAGAAACCAAAAATGAATAAAAAGCACGTAGAAAAGTGATGTGGGGTGAAGTGTATACCTCTTCGATCTGGGCGAAACAGTTGTAGAGATAATTCTTGTCCATCCAGTACTAGAGGTCTTGATACAGAGAGTGCAAACCTCGTCGGCACTGGTGGGTTGGGCTTGGGCTTGAGCTTGGTGGTGGAGGTGGTGTTGTGCCAGTGCTTGAGGGGCCCACATTTATGGTGAGGCTTGAATCGCTGCATCGGGCTGGACTTGTGGTGGCATCACCATGTAGGGTTGTTATGGGTGTGGGTGTGGGTCTTATGGCTACTGGGTCTATTGTTGTTGTGGGAACACGCTTAGATCTGGGTTTGTGTACTTGTTTTTCTTGTTCAAGACACACTTGGATCTCAATTCATGTGATTTTTGGTTTTTAATTTTTTTTATTTAGTTAAAATTAATAAATTATTTTTTTAATTTATATGCTGATGTTGCATTTTTTAATGACAAAATAAAAAAAATTTATTATTATTTTAATAGTCCCATCTGCCACCTAGGACTTTGTCGTTAGGGCACTGACAGAATGACATTAAAATGAATGGCATTTTTCTAAATAGGGACTAAAAGTGGTAAAAATAAAATCTAGGGACCAAAGTGGGAATCCCCTAAAAATGTAGGAACAAAAATGTGGTTTTCGCCTTATTTTTATCGAAATACATTTACCTTGTGTGTTGCTAAGAAAAAGTATAGGAACACAATTAATTTCATACCCATTTTCACAACTATTTGATATGGCTAACTATGAGTTATAAAAAAAGTGGTGGGTTCATGTGAAAGTAACAAGCAGCCAGCCACAATCTACCACATAGGATAGTTTTGAAATTTAGTGTGAAATTGGTTGTAGTCAGCAATTGCAACATTTTTCTCTCTACTACTGCATGGAAAAAAGAAACTATCATGTAAAAGATTATGCTCCACCATTTTGGGACTTAAGACAGCAGAATATTAATGTAAAATATTCGCCTGTAAAATCCAACAAATCTATTTGTTTTCATTGTGTTATCTTATCAATATTTTTTTATTTCTTTTAACTTTCTCATTTCAACTCCTCAACACTATATAACCGCTATTATGCTTCCACAACTCTCCACATTGTTGAACTTCCACTTTCATTTTTAGCATGGTATGTTTTTTTTAACTCTATATGGGTTTATATATATATATAATGTCACAACTCACAATTATAATAAATAGTAAATACCTTTTGTTACAATATAGGTAAATGATGATTTTTTTAATATTAAAAAAAAAATACAAAGACATTAGATTGTAAGAACTATATATAAGCATTCTTTGATTCAATTATTATTATTATTAGGGTTTAGTGTTTAGGCATTAAGATTGATGGTATGTAGATCTTGTTATTAGGGTTTAGTGTATAGTTAGGATGATGATAAATTTCTATATTTTTTACTCAAATATGCCTATATATATAAAAATATGACCCTTATATTAAGTTTTTAAGATAAATGGTAATTCACTGTAGTATTATAGAGCAAGTTTGTTTTTGAATTTTGAGATTATGAGCAATTGCAATTTACTACAATTATTTTTTTTCCTTTTAATTTGAATGTAAAAATATAATTCCAAAAAAAAAAAAAAAATCCTATTTTGAAATCCCATTCTATGCTTCCCCTCTACTTCTCTAAACAAAACCAGAATTAATGTAAAATAATGTGAGTGGTAAGATTTTAAAGCATTGTTTGGCATAAAGGGGAAATGGCCACCCCAAATCAATAAAATTACACTTGGCCCCCATTTATCAATATCACTAATTCTTTTAAAGGCCATAAATTTTTTTTATAAATCTAAAATCTAAAAGAAAATTAATAAACCCCAAAAAATTAGGACAACAATAAGAGTTAACAATAGCATAGCTAGAAAAAAATATAATCAACAAATTTTACCCATTACAAAGAACCCAACCCTTCAAAGAATTCTAAATAAAATAATTTTCCCCTTACCCAATAGTAGATGCACGCATGAAAGACACAAAAAAAATTCTAAGTAGCTTAGTAGCCTAACCGAGGGAAAAGAGAGTGAGAGATTATAGAGCAAGCATCTCAACTATGAATGTCATCAAAACTAACCTTTGTAGCAAATTGGAAATGAGTTATTTATGAGCGCTATGATGTTACTTATTGAAAGGGACATCGTTGCGACAATTAGTACGAATTCAATCATTGATGATTTTGTAGATTTAAAAAAAATTCCTAGTTCCCTTTTCAAAAATGATTGCATTTTAATATATTAAGAATAAATTATGTCAGATTTAGAACCCTGAACAAACAAGGTTTAACCAATTTTTAGGCCAAGTTGTTAATTAGATTAATTATGCAAGCCTTAGGTTAAACATATAATCAAACATATTATGTACAGTGAAAAAGTAACTAACACTATTAGGACATATGTAGAACTTGTTAGAACATATGTCATATACAATTGGCTAATCCTTTGACAAAACTCATTTTACTTGTAATTGGATAGATCTAGAATGTGTTTAATACTTCAAGGAACAAAAGTTCAAGTCCAAGTACTGAAGCCATGCAAATCTATCCAAGAATCAAGTGAAGAAGTGTTGTTTATTAAAACTTGACAGATAGATCGATAGATGTATCTATCGAGATTTAATACTTGAAGCTCAACAGATAGCCCGATAGTTGTATTGATCGAGAATTGTGAAATTTAGATTTCCAGATCTGATTTCACGCATATTTATGTGTATTTGTGTAGGGTTTCTTTTCTCACAACCCTAGATATATATAAAGATTATTTTAAAGGCTGTCAAAAGTGATGCAACTTGATGCAAACTGATTATTCACTCAAATTGTGACCAGAGACAATTTTCCCTAGTTCATCTTTCTCTTGAAGAAGCTGTTGCATTTGTGTGCCAAGGGTTTTGTAACCAAGGAGCTTCTTGATCTTTATCATGTGGATGAACTGAAGAACTTTGTAGCTAACATCCTTCTTAAGTTGGTATAAGGTATTGAGTTTCCTTTGCTTGTAACCACTTGTTTTGATAATAGTGGATTCTTGGGAGTGGTGACCTTAAATTTATCCGGTGGGGTTTTGCCTCGGTGGTTTACCCCATTCATAAACAAATCACCAAATTTAATTTCACTGCATTTAGTTATTTGGTGATTTGTTTGTGCTACCACACTTATTACATGTAATTGAATCTATAACTAAATTAATTGATTAAGTTACCAAAGGGGTCAATACATTTTTGGCCCTATCAAATTCATTGATATAATGACCTAGGTGTAAGGTTGAATTTAATCAACCATTTTATTGGCTTTATTCCGTGCCAAATTTACTTGTATTTCAGCATTTAGTTACCCTGTATTTAGGTGGGTTTTGTTGTAAGGGTAATGAGTGAGATAGAGTGTTGATTGCTTAAGAGTGTGCAAGAAAACAAAGACTCCCGGCTTGATCTTGTGGGTGGCTCGCGGCTGCAAGCCACCAGACGCAGCACACGTGCCAAGCATGCCAGAAGGTGATCAGTCATGCTAGCTAGAGCACTACAGGACAAAACAGGACAACTGGCCTTACGGTTATCTCGCGACTGGAGCTCGCGACTCAGTCAAGTCACGAGGCCAAGCCACGAGCCACCCCTATTTTGTAAAACCTGACGTTTTACTCTCTCACTCCAGTATAAATACCCCTTATAGTTACAAATGAAAGAGAGCTTCCAAAGAGAATTTTGAGGGAGAAACCCTAAAGAAAAACAAGATCGATTCACCTACAATCTATTCATGTATCCCAACTACATTTTCTAGTGGATTGTTTACCGCTTGGAGGGCGCCGGAGAGGTTTTACGTCAAGGGCTTTGGTTTCCTCTTCGATAACACATCACGTGTTGTCTTTGTGTTTGCATCTTCCTTTCCTTTTCTCTTTGGCTTTAATTATCTGTTATAGGTTGTGATTTTAATTTGGCTTAAATAGTTTTACCAATTCTATATTATAGCTTATGCTCATTTTCTGCACACTAGTTGTTTGACATATAGCTTGAATTGGTCAATTTTAAAATTGGGGGTCAAAATGTTCAAGGGTGTTTATACACATATTTGAACTTTCAATTGGTGTCAGAGCGGGTACACTTCTAGTGGTTTCATTACCATTGTGTGATCCTTGACTCCCTTTTGAGATGGATCGGTCTCAATCCCTAAATGCACCTCCCATATTTTGATGGTAGTAATTATGCTTTTTGAAAGGTTCGTATGAGAGTTTTTCTGTGTTCTATTGATGAATTTGTTTGGAATGCTGTTGAGATAGGTTGGACTAGGCCTGAGGAAGCCAAATCCACATGGGATAAGGCAACACTTGCTGCATCTAATGCTAACAGTAAAGCACTCAATGCTATTTTCTGTGGTGTGTCTCCAGATGAATTTCACAGGATCTCTCACATTACCGTTGCTAAAGAAGCATGGGAGATATTGGAGACCACTTACGAAGGCATGAAGAAGGTAAAAGATACCAAGCTGAAGATGCTAACCACTCGGTTTGAGGAGTTAAAAATGAGTGAGGATGAGTCCTTTGACTCTTTCTATAGCAAGCTGAATGAGGTGATTGTAAGTTCAATTTGGGAGAGAAAACGGAGGACTCTAAAATTGTAAGGAAGATCCTTCGATCATTGCCGAAAAGTTTTCGTGCTAAAGTGACAGCGATTGAAGAGAGCAAGGACCTTGATGACATCAAAGTCCAGGAGCTGGTTAGTTCTCTTCAGACCTTTGAGATGTCGCTGCCCAATCAACGGAAGAGTAAATCTCTTGCTCTTAAGACCATTAATGAGAAGGTGGAAGATCATGACTCATTGGGAGAAGATGCGGTTGACAAAGATGTTGCATACCTTGTAAAAAATTTCAAAAAATTCTTGAAATTCAAAAATAATGGCAAATTTGGTGATAAAGGAAAATTCCAAAGTTCAGGAAGGGGGAAAAGGGAATTCAAAAAGAAAGATGGAAAAGAATCCCAATTTACACAAGGTGTCACTTGTTTCGAATGTAATGGGCATGGACACTTTAAGAAAGAATGTCCGAATTATTTGAAATCAAAAGGCAAAGTGTATGCCACGACATTGAGTGACTCGGATTCATCCGACTCAGAATCTGAAGAAAGCTGTGATGGAGAGGGGAATTATTCAGCTTTTATGACTATCGCCCATGTTGAGTCTTCAGACGAGTTGAATCTACTTGTACGAGATCTTGGGGAACATAGTGAATGAAGAATCACTGGGAATTGTTGAAGAATCAGATGCTGAAGAATATGAAAGCACAACCAATCTTCAAGAGAATTATAACTCACTCCTGGAGAAGTCGGGTGAGTACATAAGGGTGGCCAAGGCAGCTGTGAGAAAAATGAAGAAGGCAGAGGAGGATTATAAAAGTATCCTAATCCGATATAGGGAGGCCAAATGTGAGATAGAAACACTGAATGGTGAGCTGTCAGAAGCTTACACAAAAGTGAGATTTCTTGATCAAGAGGTTGTGCAAGCAAATTCTAAAATAGAGAGGGTCACCACCAAGAAGCTCGATGATGTTATTTCATCTCAAAAGAGCTTTTCAGACAAATCCAGATTGGGATATACCGAAGGAAGTAGCTCATCTGGAAATGTCACTAAAGAAGTGAAGTTTATAAAGGCCAAAGAATCAGCTGATGTTGGTCCTTCTGCTAAGAAGCCCAAGATAGAGGAGAAGAGAAATGTGGGGAACGAACGGTTGTTGAATTCACGTAATCAATCTGTGGGCAAGTCTGAATCTCGAGCCAAGTCTCGTCCACGACCACAAAGAGGTCCTAGATCAAATTATGTGTGTCATCATTATGGACTTCAAGGGTATACTCGACCAAATTGTCAAAAACTGAGAGCGAAGAATAGTGCAACTCCTCAAAGGTCACGAGGACCCAGAAATGATAAAATAAATTAGGCAAGAGAACCATCGAGAGATTAAAAATGTGATCTCGAAATGATGAACGTGATGAAGATGATTGGTACATTCACCAACTGCTTGGAAAGCTTCACGCGAAGGTTTGAAGGCCCTAACTCCCGTACCCAATCCTATAAGGAAATCACCCCAAACGCAAGTGACGTGTGGGTGAAAAATGGTACTCATGCATAAGCATTACAACATGTCTATGCATTAATACTTCCTATGCTTTGTGACGATGTTTGATTGATTGCTTGTTGTTTATGTTGATGGTTGTTTACTTGTCTATTTATGCATACTTTTGATTTTGTTTTTGATTTTGATCAATCTTTTTCTTCTTGTGTCAAAAATCCAAAAATCACATAAAAATTAGAAAATCAAAAAGTTTGTTTGACATTGTTGAGTTTTTGTCTCAAAACTTGTTTTGTCTTGTACCTTTGTGCTAATGGCTTTGTGCATTTTCGAGCATGGCTTATTTCTTTGCACTCTTATCACTGTGGGAGAAATCTTGAAATCTATGTGATTGTTTCAAATAGATCTTCAAACTTGTCATAAATGATTAGTGAATGGTTATGATGATCTTGAGACATGCATAGACTTGTGTCTATATATCTTCCCACTCTTTATTTTTGTTTTTGCTAAAAAGAGCTCACCAAATGTAAATCTCCAAATGAAAAGAGATATTGAGCTACAAAAGTCTGTCGCACATTCTAGTATTCAACTAGGAAAAAGGGTAAGCGACCTAAAATCAAAGTGAATGTTTATTAAAAAAGCCAAAGGCTAGTTCATTAGAGTGAAATATCAAATATCATTCTCACAATGAGAGGTGAGTGTCTCGAAAAGGATAAAAAAGATCAAATGTTATGATTGAAAGTGGAGTCAAATGTAAAGCTCCAGGATATGTTATCAAGTTTTGTGGGAGGTCATATATACATATTTCTATATTTGAGATGGATCTCTTAATCTAGTGCTAATTGTGTATGCCTTGGTTGAATTGATCATTAAAGCTTCACATTAGACTAAGGACTATCTCATTGTTGATATCCATACACAACACACAAGTTTATGTTCAATAAATGCCATATTCATTTGTGTGATTGTACTTGATGAAATGTGTTTTCACATGTTCAATTTTTGTTAATTCAAACACAAAAAGATTTTTGAGTGTTTTAGGTGTTTTTGGAAAGTATTTTGTTCTAAAAATATGAAAATTTCATAAATTCTTTTTTGCCCTGTTTTGGCGACTCAGTCACGGGTAAGTCAAGTCGCGGGCCTCAGTCGCGAGTTCGCGGGTCAATTTTGGTGACTTGTTCGCGAGTGGAAGGTCCAGTCACGAGGGTTACTCAAAGATTTTCATGACTCCCTCGCAGGTAGACCTTCCATTCGCAAAAAAACACCTAGAAAATTTTTTCAAAAATTCTGTCTTTGAGTGTTTTGGCGGCTTCACTTGGCGACTCACTTCAGTCACGAAAAACGCGTGTTTGACAAAAATAGGAGCAGTTATCTTTTTCAGTTTTCCCTCGAACTTTTGTGACTATGCATCTTCTTTCTCAACTGTCTCCTTCCCAAACACTCCGTGTACCCATTTTCAAACTCCATTGGCGCTTCATTTCTTCTCGAAATCATCAAGAAAAGGTATGGGCCTTGTTTTCCTCATCTCATATTCCCTGCTTAATGAATGTTTTTCTTGCCATTTGGATAGATACTGTATTCGAAACATTCATCTCTTTGTTTGATGGGTATGGCTGGTTGTGTTTGTTGTTGATTTCATCGGCTTTCATTTTGTTGGTCACACTGTGTTTCTTCTTTGTTCTGTTATTTGCCTGTTGTTGACTCTCAACCTCTTTTGTTAAATGGGTTTGGTATTTTTGTGGCTTGATCCATTCATTTGTGGGTGTATTGAAGTATGCTTGCAGCATTGGATTACTTATCTTATATTACTATGCTTTTTGTTGGCATAACGTGTGTGTGATGGCATCTTGAAAGTATACCTTTAAAGCACTTCATTTTCTGAATGTTGTGTCTCACTGCCATGTGCTCTATTTTGGGTGTTCTGATCCTTCATTTTGAAATTTTATGCCTGTTCCTATCTTATGTGGTTTGTTTTATGCTATCCGTTCTTAATGTTCGAATGTTGTCTTTTTATGCATATCATGGTCATGGTAGACTGTCTTGTTGACAGTTATTTTTGAATTTGTGTCTCTTTATGCTCTATTGCACTTTCACCATTTTGCTGCACCTATCGTATTGTGCTCTTTAGTATTGATGGTGGTTTGTTTGGGTCTGACCTGTCTTAAGTTTGTATTTGTGTATTAAGATCTCTGGTTTACACTCTTATTTGCATCTAATCATGTTGATATTTATCTTGTGTGGTGCTGTTTTTGGTTCTTTGCTGTGGGCCTATTCTCTTGCAGATGTCTCGTCAATCCTCTAAAGGTAAAGACATTGTTGCTGACGATCCAGCAACTCCAGTTGCTAAAAGGACTCAACTCTCATCACAGTCATCTCAAGACTCCAATGAGGAGAGGTTTAGAACCCCGCTTACCTCACACATCTACTCAAACATCTTTGACAAGTCAACTCCTATAGTGGAACCAGTGGTGGAGTTTAACATCTTAAGGACCACTTTTATCCCTCGAATCTTTGAGCCCCGAGATTGGGCAAACTTGTTTGGGAACTTTGTCGATCCAATGGATGCTGGTTAAGGAATGCTTCTCCAATGCAAGTGATCTTGGAGTTGAACTTATTTTCTGGGTCAGAGGAAAGGAATTTAGCATTTCCCCGAACTCTATCGCTGATATTCTCGGCATCACTAGACCTCAGAATGTGGATCTAACTCCGTACGATGATCGAAATCCAGAAATTCAAGACATTCTACAAATCCTAGGATCTGATCATGAAGTATCCAATACAGGCACATCCATCAGCACCGCAAAGTTTGCACTAGAGCTGACCACACTGAAGTTGATCATGTTCTCTAATCTCTACCCACTGTCCAACACTACTTTCATAAATCTTGGGAGAGCTCAATTCCTTTGTGATCTTATTAAAGGAGCCCCTATTGATATCTGTGCTCACATTTTTCAAAATATGAGGAAGACCGCGGTTCGAACTGCAGCTCGGGGAATTATTCCATTTTGTAGTCTCATCATGAAGCTCATTCTTCATGAAGGCGTTGTTCCTCCCACAGATGGAAAAATGTTGACCCGTCAGCGTCCTATTTCCATGTACTCTCTTCAAGCTAGCAGAAGTTACTCCTCTAAAACACCAAAGAGTGCACACATCTCTCCGGTTACTCCATCTCCTCCTGAGTTAGAGACACCTATACATACCACACCTACTTCACGTGTTATTCTTGAAGTTCCACAAGCTAGCATTCTGCAAGCACAGGCTAATCCTCAAACTGATAGAATGGGTAATATGCTTGAAAATATTCAAAAACGCATTGATGAGATGGTGACACTTCTCTACTTCACAAACAACCATGTTCAAATGCATCTCGAGACTATGGAGAATCAGCTAGACGCTATTCAACGAAAGTTGGACGACAGCCTTTAGCTATTCGTGCCAAAAAGGGTGAGAGCATTTAGTAGGGGGAGAAAGCTCAAAGGGAAGTGTGCATAGTAATAAGGGGAGTCCACACATACTTTTGTTTTATGCCTTATCCTTTAAACTTATAGGTTTATGTTTTTGGATATTTAGTGTTTCTTTGGGTTTGATACACTGTGGTTTTGGTGTATTCTTGTTTCTAACTCATAACTTATAATCTTGGTTTACTCTTTTATGTATAATGTTGATGTTATTCAGTTTAAATTGATATATTGTGTTTTGTACCCATGTGCTTATGTAAGCTTTTAGGGTTCATGTTTTATGCAAGCTTGTAGGCTTTATGGTTTGTACCATGCTTTATGTAGCCTTTTATGCTTTGTTTAAATCATTACTTCTATCTAAATGTCTTGCATTTTGTTTTAAGTACTGTCACTCTTGTGCCCTTGTAGGATTGTTCCTAGATGCATATACTTAGTGTATTATGCATTGGTTGAGTGTTATGCATACAAGTAACTTGCTTTGATCTTGTTAACTTGTATTGTCAAGTGTTTATTCCAAGTGTGAATGAGCACTGTGATCACTACCTTATGGTGATTACTTGGTTGATCAAGCCATGATTTGATACTTCACTTCATCCTTGCTTGATCACTTTAAGTCTGTTTCATATGCATTTCATACTTTTCTGCATACAATGATCATGGTGTATTGTTGTGTTTCAGGAGTTTCATGTTCTTATGATTCAAGTGCTTCACAGCTTCTAGAGTTAGGTGTGAGTGAGTTTTGTTCAACTGTTCCTAACTCACATGTTAAGTCTAGAGTCTGTTCTAGGGTTTTGTCATGGAATAGCCAAAGGGGGAGATTGTAAGGTTGAATTTAATCAACCATTTAATTGGCTTTATTCTATACCAAATTTGCTTGTATTTCAGCATTTAGTAACCCTGTATTTAGGTGGGTTTTGTTGTAAGGGTAGTGAGTGAGATAGAGTGTTGATTGCTCAAGAGTGTGGAAGAAAATAGACACTCGCGGCTTGATCTCGCAGGCGGCTCACGGCTGCAAGCTGCCAGACGCAGCACACGTGCCATACATGCCAGAAGGTGAATAGTCATGCTAGCTGGAGCACTACAGGACAAAACAGGACAACTGGCCATACGGTTATCTCGCGACTGGAACTCGCAACTCAGTTAAGTCGTGAGGCCAAGCCGCGAGCCACCCCTGTTTTGTAAAACCTGACGTTTCACATTCCTCTCTCACCCTAATATAAATACTCCTTATTCCCACAAATGAAAGAGAGCTTCCAGAGAGAATTTTGAGAGAGAAACCCTAAAGAAAAACAAGATTGATTCACCTACAATCTATACATTAGAGTCTCTTCAAATTCCTCAACTCTCTTCCTCTCCATTATCAAATCCTTGAGAAGCATTTTACCAAAACCTTGTTCTCAACATATTCATCACTATGAGAGGGCTGTTTGGTTTTCTAGGAAGCAATTAGGAAGGAAACAATCGACATTGGTTGATGCTACGGTCTAGTAGTGGAATCCGAGAAGCTAGAAAAGAAAAAGGTTCGGCGCAACCTCGTTGGAGCAAGAAGCTTGGAGGGCTTAGGTGCACTGGGTAGATTACGCTTGGAGGGTCTATTGCTGTCCATGTATCCCAACTACAATTTCTAGCGAATTGTTTACTGCTTGGAGGGCAGCGGAGAGGTTTTACACCGAGGGTTTCGGTTTCCTCTTCGATAACACATCGCGTGTTGTCTTTGTGTTTGCATCTTCCTTCCCTTTTATCTTTGCCTTTTATTATCTGCTGTGGGTTGTGATTTTAATTTGGCTTAGATAGTTTTACCAATTCTATATTATAGTGAAAATTCAAAAACGTGTAAAAACACCCTTGAACGTTTAGACCCCCAAATTACAACTAAACCAATTTAAGCAATATGTCAAACAACTAGTGTGCGGAAACTTAACATACGCTATAATATGAAATTGGTTAAAATCTATCTAAGCCAACACAAAATAAAATCCACAGCAGATAGTATAAAGGCAAAGATAGAGAGGAAGGAAGATGCAAACACAAAGACAACACGCGATGTGTTATCGAAGAGGAAACCGAAGCCCTTGGCGTAAAACCTCTCCGCCGCCCTCCAAGCGGTAAACAATCCACTAGAAAATACAGTTGGGATACATGGACAGCAATAGACCCTCCAAGCCTAATCTACCCAGTGCACCTAAGCCCTCCAAGCTTCTTGCTCCAACGAGGTTACGCCGAACCTTTTTCTTTTCTAGCTTCCCGGATTCCGCTACTAGACCGTAGCATCAACCAATGAAGATTGGTTCCTTCCTAACTGCTTCCCAGAAATCCAAACAACTGTCTCACAGTGATGATGAAGGGTGAGAACCAGGTTTGGTATAATGCCTCTCAAGGATTTGACAATGGAGAGGAAGAGAGTTGAGGAATTTGAAGAGACTCTAAGGTATAGATTGTGGGTGAATCAATCTTGTTTTTCTTTAGGGTTTCTCTCTCAAAATTCTCTCTGGAAGCTCTCTTTCAATCGTGGGTAAAAGGGGTATTTATACTGGAGTGGGAGAGGAATGTGAAACGTCAGGTTTTACAAAAACAGGGGTGGCTCGCGGCTTGACCTCGCGGCTTTGACCAGTCGCGAGATCCAGTCGCGAGATAACCGTATGGCCAGTTGTCCTGTTTTGTCCTGTAGTGCTCCAGCTTGCATGACTGTTCACCTTCCAGCATGCTTGGCACGTGTGCTGCGTCTGGCAGCTTGAAGCCGCGAGTCACCCGCGAGGCCCAGCCGCGAGTCTCTGTTTTCTTGCACACTCTTGAGCAATCTTCACTCTATCTCACTCACTACCCTTACATCAAACCCACCTAAATACAGGGTTACTAAATGCTGAATTACAAGCAAATTTGGCACGGAATAAAGCCAATTAGATGGTTGAATAAATTCAACCTTACATATAGCTTATGTTCATTTTCCGCACACTAGTTGTTTGACATATAGCTTGAATTGGTTAATTTGTAAATTGGGGGTCTAAACGTCCAAGGGTGTTTATACACATATTTGAACTTTCACTAGGAAATCTTATGAGACAAATTGTTCCAAATCAAAAAGATAGAACTACTCATTTTCAAATGATGTCCACAGTGTTCGCAAATATTCATTTTCAAAGAATACCACCAGTAGATTATATGAGAGAGCTTTGAGTAAAAGATCCCAGATTTAGAATAGAAGGCACATGAGGAACTCTTTTTTCTCTAAAAACTCTCTAGGTTTGCTTATAATGTCCTTTAAATACTGCAACAAATTGATCACGATTTAAACTTGAAACAAACAATTTATAGGCTTTTTATGTTTGCTGATTTTTGTTGGTCCGCGATTTTTGATTGATCAAAACTGTGAAAGATCCAAATCCTTGAATCAGCTTGTTTCTTGTTCTTTCACATTGAATACCAACACCTTGAGGCTTGTCTAATCAATTCTATATACTCTATGAGCTATATTTAGACAAGTTTGTGCTCACGTGTTTGCTAATAAAACTATACAAGTATAGATTCTAACAAATGATTTTGTGTATTTGTCTTTGTCAACTATTTGTTAATACTAAATAAATGCTTATTTGGAGTTTCATAATGATTTTTTTTTTTTTAATTTTACTTCTACCTCTAACTCCATGTTCTGGCTCTATCCTTAAACTCAAAGGAGAAAACAAACCAAGAGCTATCAAGTAGTTGTATTCTCTCAATGAAATTAGCTACCTTTGCTATACATGCTTCTATTTCTTTCCCCTGATGACCAAGGTACAGTTTCATGAATGATCTATTTCTTTCCTCCGATGACCAGGGTACAGTTTCATGAGTGATTTCAGAGCTTCAATAGCTCTTGCAGCGCATTCCACATACCTATATTATGACCCGCGAAAATTACAAATCAAAAGTTTAGAACATAAAATTATTACAAAATCATTACTTATGTTATAAATATACAAAACCATCACTTATGTCTACATTAATTATTAAAGAGTACTAATCTATATATAAGAAAGGAAAAATCACACTTTACCATCTTAAATTATACCCTAGACTACACTCTGCACCCTAAACTTTTTAAATGCATGTTTTGTACCCTAAACTATGATCTTTATTACACTTTGCACTTAAACATCAAGTTTACTATTAACTTGTATGGGAATTCAAAGTCTAGGGTGCAATTAAGTGTAATAGGGAGTATAGTTTAGGGTAGTAAAGTGTAATTTTTTTTTAAAAAAGTATTGAGAAAATGGGCAATGGGGTCTTTTCACGCAATGTCATACTTTTCCATCCAAGTTAACAGCAAAATTGACATTATAGTGCAAAGTGTAACAAGGGCCATAGTTTAAGGTGCAACACATGTATTCGAAAAGTTTAGGGTGTAAAGTGAAATTAGGGGTATAGTTTAGGGTGTAAAGTATAATTAGGGATATAGTTTAGCATGGTAAAGTGTAATTTTTCCCATAAGAAAAGATCACACGTAAATATTTAGAGCTTAAAATTGGAGCTAAGCAACATAGAATGATGTTGATGTCTTGCAGTAATGCAATAAAAATAAATAAATAAATAAAATAATAGTTATTGTCAATTTGGTTTTTACATTTTGGTAAGAGTCAATTTGATCTTTGATGTTTTTAACTTGTAGCAATTTGGTCTTTATCGTCAACTCACTAACGAAAATTGACTACAATTGACTATTAGTTGAAAATAACAATGTCTAAATTGACAATTATCAAAATGTAGAGACCAAATTATTAGTGACCAAAAAATATCAAGATCAAAATGGAATTTTTGTATTTGTTTCTTTTTTTAATCTTAGACTTCTTTTTGGTTTACTCTTTACCATTATTACCAATAAATAAATTAATTAATAAAAGACTTTCATATATTTAGCAAAGCCAATTGCAGTTCTAGGAATTGTTTTTAGGGTGGTCACCAAAAAAGGTTAAAATATAAAAATTCTAAAAAATAAATAACTTAAATATATCAATGTCACAAAAACACACAAATAATGGTATTTACTAAAACTGTGACCAAAGTCACTAAGGAGAGCAAAATTGTTGCTGGCACTACCAAGGAGAACCTATGACCATAGTGTTTCTCTTTATATCATTTTTTTAAGGAAAAATGAAATTTAAGATTATTTTTAAGTAATGTTTTGAATGGGTTACGAATTTGAATGATTAGGGATTTTTATCTATTTTTGTTTATGAATAGGCTTTTTTTTGAAGAATTTTTCACCTATTGTTGTCGGATCTAGTCTTCTTGTTGTTTGAGTTATTTTTGTTGTTATTTGGACTAATTTTTATTGTTAATATTTAAGCCTTTTTTTAAGGGCTTAGGAATTATATTTGGGGGGTCAGAATGATTTTGGTGAAATGATATGTCCACAATATTTTAATAACAATTCTTGTGCTAATTTATTATTTGTAGGTAACAAAGTGATGTTAGTATTGAACCTTAATTTGATTAGTAACATCTTACCACATATGATTTATTGTAAAAATGTTGTAAATGTAGCATTACTCTTATTTTTTGTTGAACCAAAATTATTATGATTCTCAAGCTAAGGTGTTCAACATTTTTTTAAGGGTAATCACAATAAGTCAGTTTAGTATATAAATTGTTTTTTTGCATGTTAGACATCAATGTAAAAAGGTCTGGACTTAGGACTGTATTTCTTAAAATGGTCTTTCAAACTGTTCTTTTGTCACTTGTTAGTAGTGGTATCCAACTGACCTACCCAACTTGACCATACCCATTCCCCCATCCCGATCCCAATGGGTCGATTGTAGGTCTCCTCTTTCAAAACCCATGATATCTCAATCTTTTCAACAACTTTTTCAACTTGATTTGACGGATTTCGACAAGCAACACAACTATAATGGTAGAGATATACCAGATCCAACGAGTTCTCCGCATGATTTGGAAAAAATCTTATTGGATCTGACGAGATCTTTGCTAGATCTGCCTAGATCTCCTCGGATCTTGGCCGGATTTGGCAAGATCTCAATGCTTTTCAACGTTTTTTTGGTGGTTTTCATCTTCACCCAAATCCGATCACCGCCCAACCAAAACCCTTGAAACCCAACACTTTTATAGGTCGGTTGTGGGTTTGGGAAGTCCCCACTTGATCTAATCAGTCGGTTGTAGGTTGGGCACAAACCTAACTCGAACAGACCTATGGACAGACGTACTTGTTGGAATCTATTTTGTCTTTCTTTTTCATTTGTTTTCATTACAAGTTTGATGTCCTTCGTAGTTTGACATTTCACGTTTATGATAAGCGCTAGTTTTAGTCTTAAATTTTTGGGATCATCCTCAATAAATAAAGCCATAAGCCTAATATGACCTCTCTTAGACCTTACAAAATTCAGATTTTTATGCATTAAATACGACCTTCTTTTTATGAATATATCCTTAACAAAATTAGTTACAGTATGTATTCTTTTCATCCATTTTATTTTATCCAAAAATCATAGCCTTTGTTACTCCCTTAATTGACATGTTTGTTTTAACTACTTTTACTAATGTTATTTTTTAAAATATATTTTTCTACCTTTTTTGTTCCCCCAACTTGAATAAATTTAATGTTTCTTATCGATATACTAATCATTCCCATCTGCTCATGACCAAATTTTCTTGAGTGACTTTCCCTCATCTCTTCATCATAGGGGACCATTCCTATCTTTAAGTCAATTTTCACAATTCAAATCCTATATTTTATTGTATTTTAACTTAACCATATATCTTAACATTCTCATTTAAGCTACACTCATTTTCTAAATATGTTCTCTCTTAACAACCGAACATTCAGGTAAAGTTTATTATACGACATGTGTGATTTTGATTAGCTTTGTTCTTTTAGTTTGTTAACTTCTTCATTTAGGTAAAGTATTTTAATAATTATTTAAAAGTTTATTTTTGTCAATTTTTAACAAATAAGCAAGAAATGGAATGCTAAAACTAATTCAAAATTTACTATAAAATGTTTACAAATTGATGTGAAAATGGAAATAGTAAAGTTTTGAAAAAAAAAAAAAGAAAAAGAAAAGAAAAGAATAGCTTTAGGGATGTTACAAAATTTACTATATAAACCTCACAAATTGATATATCAATGATCACCAAAAAAAAAAAAAAAAAAATGTAATCTTCATTTAATATGTTGTTGAGGAAAATGCTAAAGTTAGTACAAATTTTAATTCAAATTGTGTATTGGGTTCTAATACAATAACACACCACAAAATCCAATCAAAATCCATTGTAGTTGAAGAGATGGTATCTGTATAGTTTCAGTTTACTGTTTGTCAATAAGTTGTGTAACAAATTAATAGGAATTTGTTATATATTTGTTATACAATGTTCCTAAATACTTGAGTAATTTTTTAAGTGTTTACAACTTTTTTATAATAGTCTTCATCTTCCTTTTCTCATTAGTATATTTTAGAGATTTTTAAGAAAACAAATTCAATTTTGTGTTTAAAATTATTAATTTATCTATTCACTATTCACATATTGGATTAGATTATGATACTATCTACACAATACGTTTTCTTCTTTTTTTCAAAAAAATTTCCTTTACTTTTTTTCTCTTTGGAATTGTACTCTTGTTTTTTTATTTATTATTTATTTTAGTTATTAAGGAAAAATAGTTACAATCATCATGTATAAAGTTGCAACTAGCATTTTTGCTTGGGATCAACCACCTATTTCTATTGCGTGACTTCAAAACCTTATTAAAAATTTGGAATTTGATTATGCATTGGATATTTGACTTGTTCACATCACATTTGATATGTTTTACATATTCTATAGAATGAGTTTGACTTTAATGTGAATTTTATTTTTCAACTTCTTATTTATTTTGATTGTAGTTTTGTTATGTTTTATTAATTTTTTAAATACGGTTTTTAGTGTTTTGGATTATAGGGTAGAAAATTTTGGGTAAATTTTGGGTTTGAGAAAGTTTTTTTAAAACTAAAAGAATAATTTCTAAATTCCATATAATTTTTAATGAACATTTTTGCTAGCTTACCTTTTGAATTTCTGATAAAAATTATATTGTTTTCATTTTGGTACGACAAAAATTATATATATTACATTTATAATTGTTTCTATAATAAATGAAAATATGATTATAAAATACATTACTCTTTATTGAATTAGTCCAAATTGCAAAATTAAATTTAGTAAAACCACCCTAATAAAATTATCACGCACTAGGGGCGACTATACATGTAACTTAGGGGAGTCAAATGAACATCTCGACCAACTAGTTAATATATATATAAAATTTTGAATATGATTAACTTAATGCTACTTTTACAATATTTTCACAGTAAAAGTTTAGTGGAAAGTTCTAACTGGTTTTTATTTGGACCTGTAAGGTTGAATTTAATCAACCATTTTGTCGGCTTTATTCTGTGTCAATTTGCTTGTATTTCAGCTTTTAGAAACTATGTATTTAGGTGGGAATCATGTAAAGGTAGTGTGTGAGAGAGTGTGAAGAAAAGCTTAAGAGTGTGCACTCAAGTAGGGCATCGCAACTGGATCTTGCGGCTGGCTCGCGACTAGCGAGTCGCCAAAGGAGGCACATGTGTGAAGCATGCGGGGGAGCTAAAGAGTCACGCTAGCTGGAGTACTACAGGACAAAACCTCTAGTCTGGCTAGGAAGTTAGCTCGCGACTCATTCCAGTCGCGAGCTTGAGTTGCCAGACAACTCTATTTGTTACAAACTTGACCTTTCACATTCCAAACACACACCAGTATAAATACCCTTATATCCATGTATTGTAGAGAGCTTCCAGAGAAAATTTTGAGAGAGAAAACCTAGACAAAAACAAGATTGACTCATCCACAATCTTCATCCTTTGATTCTCCAAATTTCTCTACTCTCACCCTCTCCATTGTTATATCCTTGAGAGGTACATTAGCCAAATCCTTATCTCACCATACCCATATCTGTGAAAAGGTTATTTCATGCTTGGGAAGCAGTTCAAAAGGAACCAATTCATTTTGGTTGATGTAATGAGTTATTGCGGGATCCAGTAAGCTAGAGAAGACAAAGGTTCGGCGTAACCTTGTTGGAGCAAGAAGCTTGGAGGGCTTAGGTGCACTGGGTACATTACGCTTGGAGGGTCTTCTACTATTCATGTATCCTAACTTTATTCTTTAGTGGATTATTGACCGCTTGGAGGGTAGCGAAGAGGTTTTACACCGAGGACTTCGGTTTCCTCTTCGATAATACATTGCTATATTGTCTTTGTGTTTGTATCTCTCTTCCCTCAATCTTTGCCTTTTAATTACTACTGTGGTTGTGATTAATTTCAACTGAGATTGTTTTACCAATTTTGTTTTAGCTTATTTTCATATTCCGCACATACATTGTTTGATTATAAGCTTGTGTTGGTAACTTGTAAATTGGGGGACTAAATGTTCATAGGTGTTTTACACACTATTTGAATATTCAATTGGTATTAGAGTGGGTGCACTTGCTATGGTTTAATTACCTAAGTGCGATCCTTGACCCCTTAGCTATGGATGAAGCTATGGAAAAGGTTATGTTGAATTGTGGTTTAAATATTTGTGATAATGACTCTACGAGTATGTTTAAAGGTTATCCTAACAATGAACTCCTAGATTTATTAAAAACAAAGAAACATGCTAGAATGTTTGTTCACATGCTGAAATATCTTGAAAATGAAAATCACATATTACACAATAGTCTATGTGAGTCTAATTCTTTGATTAAAAAATATAAAAAAAGAGATAGAATATTGTGTGATAAGGTTGATAATCTAAAAAAGAGAATTCAATCTAATAAGAGCATGGAAAATGAAGATAAGTTTCTATTTGTACACATTTATTTGAAGGTATTTAATTCATGTTTATGGTATCTTGATAGCGGCTGTTCTCATCATATGATAGGAGATAAATCATTGTTTAAGTCATTCAAAGAGAAGGTTGGTGACTACATGACATTTGGCAATGGGAGCCATGCTCAAGTTCTCGGCAAAGGGACTATTGAGATACCAGGATTACCACTATTGAAGGATGTCTTATACATCAAGGGGCTAAAAAGCAAATCTCTTAAGCATCACTCAAATTGTAAGGTTGAATTTTATCAACCATCTTGCTGATTTTATTCCGTGCCAAATTTGTTTGTATTTTAGCAATTAGTAACCTTGTATTTAGGAGGGAATCATGTAAGGGTAGTGTGTGAGAAAGTGTGAAGAAATGCTTAAGATTGTGTGAAGAAGCAAGGACTCGTGACTGAATCTCGCGGGTGGCTCACGGCTTGCAAGCCTCCAGAAGTTGCACACGTGCCAAGCATGCCAAAAGCTGAAGAGTCACGCCAGTTGTTGCACTATAGAACAAAAGTCCTAGGCTGGCCAAGCCATTAGCTTGCGGCTTGAACTCGCAACTTAACCCAATCGCGAGGCCAAGTCGCTAGAACACCCTGTTTGGGAAAAACTAACTTTTCACATTCCTTCTCACCCTACTATATATATATGCTTATACCCGAGCTTCTAGAGAGAACTTTGAGAGAGAAACCCTTGAGAAAAACAAGATTGAATCATCCATAATCTTCACATAGAGACTCTCCAAATTCTTTACTCTCTTCCTCTCTCCATTATCAAATCCTTGAGAGGTACATTACCAAAACCTTTTCTCACCATACCCATATCTGTGAGAAGGCCATTTGGTGTTTGGGAAGCATTTAAGAAGGGACCAATTTCATATTGGTTGATGCTATGGTTAAGTAATGGAATCTGGTAAGCCAAAGAAGAAATAGGTTCAGCATAACCTCGTTGGAGTAGGAGATTGGAGGGCTTAGGTACATTGGGTAGATTAGGCTTGGAGAGTCTTTTGCTGTTCATGTATCCCAACTACATTCTTTAGTGGATTGTTTACTGCTTGGAAGGCAGCGGAGAGGTTTTACGCCGAGGGCATTGGTTTTCTCTTTGATAACACATCGAGTGTTGTCTTTGTGTTTGCATCTCTCTTCCCTTAATCTTTTCCATTTAATTTCTATTGTGGATGTGATTTTATTTGGTTTAAATTGTTTATTAATTCTGTTTTAAGGTTATGTTCATATTCCACATATTAATTTAATTATTTGACTTTAAGCTTGAATTGGTAATTTGTAAATTAAGGGTCTAAACGTTTGTAGTGTTTTATACACTAATTGAACTTTCAATTGGTATCATAGCGCGTGCACTTGTTGAGGTTTAATTACCTAAGTGCGATCCTAGGCCCCATTGCTATGGATGCAGCTATGGAGAAGGCCATGCTAAATTGTGGTTTAAATGTTTGTGATAATTAAAAGTTCAATAAGTGTATAAAACACCTTGAACGTTTAGACCCTCAATTTACAAATTACCAATTCAAGCTTAATATCAAACAATTAATGTGCAAAAAATGAACATAAGCTTAATGCAAAATCGATAAACAATCTAAACTAAATAAAATCACATCCACGGCAGAAATTAAATGGAAAAGATTAAGGAAAGAGAGATACAAACACAAGAACAACGCTCGTGTTATCGAAGAGGAAACCAAAGCCCTTGGCATAAGACTTCTCTGCCGCTCTCCAAGCAGTAAACAATCCAGTAAAGAATGTAGTTAGGATACATGAATAGCAGAAGACCCTTTAAGCCTAATCTACCAAATGTACCTAAGCCCTCCAATCTCCTACTCCAACGAGGTTATGCCGAACCTATTTCTTCTTTAGCTTGCCGAATTCCGCTACTTGACAATAGCATCTACCAATATGAAATTGGTCCCTTCTTAATTGCTTCCCAAACACCAAATGGCCTCCTCACAAATATGGGAATGGTGGGAAAAGGTTTTGGTAATGTACCTCTCAAGGATTTGACAATGGCGAGAGAGAGTAAAGGAATTTGAAGAGCCTCTATATAAAGATTGTGGATGAATCAATCTTGTTTTTCTCTAAACTTTCTCTCTCAAAATTCTCTTTGGAAGCTCTCTCAAAATCGTGGGTATAAGGGTATATATATAGTAGGGTGAGAAGGAATGTGAAAAGTCAGTTTTTCCCAAACAGGGTGTTCTGGCAACTTGACCTCGCGACTAGGTTGAGTCGCGAGTTTAAGCCACGAGCTAACGACCTGGCCAACTTGGGACTTTTGTCCTGTAGTACAACAGCTAGCGTGACTCTTCAGCTTCTGGCATGCTTGGCATGTGTGTAACCTTCTGGCGACTTGCAACCCACAAGCCACCCGTGAGATCCAGTCGCGAGTCCCTGCTTCTTGCACAATCTTGAGCATTTCTTCGCATTCTCTCACACACTACCCTTACATGATTCCCACCTAAATATAGGGTTACTAATTGCTAAAATACAAGCAAATTTAGTACGGAATAAAGCCAACAAGATGGTTGATAAAATTGAACCTTACAATCTTCCTATTTGGCTATTCCGTGACAAAACCCTAAAACAAACTCTAGACTTAATATGTGTGTTGGGAACAGGTGAACAAAACTCACTCACACCTAACTCTAAAATCTAAATAAGCTCTTGAATCATATGAACAAGTTGATGGAAAATCTAGTTTTGTATCCCATACAAAACACACAGCAGAAGCAACAATTACAGATCTACTTCAATCATGTAAGATAACATGTAACCATGAATTCTAGAATAAAGAATAGAAAGCGTACCTTGATGCAGTGAATTTCAAAACCACGTCTTGAGAATACCTTTAATCTTCATCTTAATTCTACATTGTGTCTAAGATGTGTGGTCTTTCAATCAATCTTTTGTACATTGACTCTTAAAGAAAAATCCTTCTTTTTCTCCTTATGGAGAAAAAATTGATCCCTTTTCCTTTTATCATATGTACGTTAAAACTACATTAGTAGTTTCTTTATTTAATAACTCTTACTAAATAAAGACTGATTATCTAATTGGGTTAGCCTTTTGGGCCTACCCAATTGGGCTTTAGTTTGTGGCTTGAGATGGGACCAAAGGCAACAAATAAGACTCTAACTTCAATGGGCCTTGGATTTTTTTGTCAACTCTTGACAAGTCCAAAGTTACCATTAATTATATTCAATACCACTATAAGAATATAATTGTACTCTAAACCTTATTAATAAATTATATCCAAATATTTTATTATACATGCAACCCCTTCATTAAAATATTCGTAGTAATACAAAGTCATGAATCTTGACTACCACTTTGATGATTACTACATCTTAATCATTGAGTACCCAGCTTAATCCTTCATGCTATTCATCATATATTTATGAAATTCAATTTCATAAATATATACTTTAGTAACTCCTTACTAAAGTGGCTGGGCCCAACACTCTGAATAACCAAACCCATTAAACTTATCTCAAAGGAATATTTTATATTTTCCATTAGATGAATTCCATCTTGAAAATATATGTTCCATCAACATTAAATGCGGTTGCCCAACACATTGAGGATTTTGACCGTATCTTATAGATCTCACTCTTGATATATCAAAGCAACCTACACCTCATGATCTGGTCCATTATTCTCTCAGGATTTAGAGTTGATGTAAATAGAAGTCGTGAGATTTCTTATTCAATTGACAGTTGTTAGGAGAATAATAAATCTCACAACTGTCCTGATCAAGACAAATCATCTTAGTTGATATGTTATAGTCTTCGCAGATGAAATGCCCAATTTCATCACCGACTACGAACTAAAATTCTGAGTTTACAAAGAACTTATGATTTATATCTTTCTGTGACTTTTTACAAAAATCACATACTATGCATCTCATGGACTAAGATAATGTCCCATTAGTTCATAAATAGTCTCATATAATTAAACAACTTAATTATTTATAACATGCCAATAAATTGGATTTTAGGGCATAAACCCCAACACAAGTAACTCCTAAAACACAACAACACAATTTGATCATTGTATGCAGAAAACTTGTAAGGCATATGAGGCAAGCACAATGCGATCAAGCAAAATGGAATGAGAAATAAACCATGACTTAACCAAACAGGCAATCACTATAAAATAGTGACCATAATGCTCATTCACACTTGGAATGAACATCCGGATATACAAGTTAATAAGCTCAATGCAAATCACTTGCATGCCCAACACTCAACCAATGCACAATACTTAAAGTATATGCATCTAGGAACAAAATCTTACTAGGGCACAAGAGTGAAAATACTTAAAGAAAATGCATAACATTTAGATAGAAGTATAGGCAACAGAACATAAAGGCTACATAGTGATAAGTGTAATTTTTACATGATTTTTATTATCCTCTTATTTATTAAAATTGCTAGTTTTCCTTTATTTGTTTTGATTTGATTTTATTTTTATTTATATTTATCTATTCATTTGTGCTTTGAAGGAATGAGAAGATTTCAGATTAATCTACAAGGGCTTTACATGCAAAATGGGGCTAGGCCAATTGAACCAATTCAACTTACATCCAGCCAGGCATGAATTCAAGAGAATACCAACCCAATTAAATTTAATTCCAACTGGAGCAAGGAATCAAAGGAAATTTGCACCAAATCCAAGTCCAATTTTGATTAGGATTCCAGACTGCACATCAGTTGGTATTTTTGGCATAACTTTGGGCTCAAATGTCCAATCAAGATGATTCAAGTTGGGCTGGAAATTTAACTTAAAGGGCTACAACTTTTTAGTTTACCAAAAGTCTGAATTATGAAGTTAAATGGGCCAAAATAGTCGGTTAATTGAAGCCTAAAAATCTGGGATTTTCTCCAAACGGGAATAGGATTCCTTGACCTATTTAAAGGCTCTTTAGGGCAAAAATTGGGTGTGCCGCATTTGAAGAATTTTCTTTGGAGTCTTTTTGAGGACAAAGGGGTGCCACATCATGTTGATCAACCAATTCCCATGAAACACATAAGTTTTATTTGTTTTCTTTTCAATTTGATTATGAACAAAATTTTATTTTCTAGAGCGTTGATGTAGTCTAGCAATGGACACACAATTTATATTTTGAGTTATTTTATTTTTAATATTTTCATGATTGAGTGTTTAATTCTTATTCTTAATGCTTACTATTTTTTTTACGAATTATTGTTTGATCAATTGAATTACAATGAAATTGAGAGGTGATTTGTTATTTTAGTTCTAGAATTAAACACCATTAGTTGAGCGAAAGTAGAGATGCTTTACCGCGATTAGTGTGATTTTTCAGAAAATTCAAAGTACGTAATGAGTCTCCAACTAATTAAATTCACATAGATATATGGAATTGTTATTTGAAGATATTTTTGATATTATTCAAGAGAAGATATTGAATACTTAAGGAATTTTTAATCATCAACGGGATATTATTAGAATTTAATAATTAGGAAGAATAAATTGTGTGGGATTTGTTAGGTGAAATCAACTACTCTAGATCCATTCTTATTATATTTTTACACTATTAGATTTTTACGCTTTGTTAATTCTTTTTATTCGTAGATTTATTTTTATTAAATAGTTTAATTTAATTCAGATAGTAGGACATTCCATTTATTTTTGATTTTCCAAATAGTAATTAATTTAGTGAATTTCGGTATTCAATAACATAGTTAATCCCTGTGGGTTCGACATTCATTTTCTAAAAACACTTTACTACTTGTTACGATTCTGGGTGCTTGCAGATTATTTTTTGTGAACAAGTTTTTGGCGCCGTTGCCGGGGATTAACTATTTGTTATTGATATTGATACTAGCTAGATATTTACTACTTTGGATTTTATTTTATTTATTCAAAAAAAAATTAATTAGGTGCATTTGAGTTTGTTTTCTTTCTTTTCAGGAATTAGAAGTGCATGCCCCGATTTAAATTAGAGTAGACCCTTTTTGATCCTGAAATTGAAAGAACCCTACGTCAGCTTAAGAAAGAAAAGAAGAAAGAGGCCAACACATCTTTATCTAATATGGCCAATTAAGAGCAAAAGGCGTTAAGAGATTATGCTATGCCCTCGGTAAATGGAGCTACATCGAGCATAAGGAGGCCAGCCATACAAGCCAATAATTTTGAGATCAAGTCGACCATCATTCAGATGATACAGCAGATTGTCTAGTTCGGGGGGCTGTCATAAGAAGATCCTAATGTCCATATTGAAAATCTCTTGGAGATTTGTGATACTTTTAAACATAACAGAGTGACAGATGATGCGATTCGACTAAGGCTTTTTCCCTTCTCACTTAGGGATAAAGCATAAGTTTGGTTGTATTCTTTGCCACATGGCATCATTACTACATGGGAGGAGTTGGCACAAAAATTCATAGCAAAATATTTCCTTCCCATGAAGACAGCAAAGTTAAGGAATGATATCACCACGTTCATCCAATTTGAGGGTGAATCATTATATGAAGGATGGGAGAGGTACAAAGATTTATTGTGAAGGTGTCCTCATCATGACCTTCCAGCATGGCTTCAAGTGCAAACATTCTATAATGGTCTAGGAGCTACAAACAGGTCTATGGTTGATGCAGTAGCTGGTGGAGCTTTAATGAGTAAAACTCATGAGGCAGCCTATGAACTTCTGGAAGAATTGGCATCCAACAACTATCAATGGCCTACAAAAAGAGCAATGCCAAGAAAGATAGCTGGAGTTTTAGAACTTGATTCTATTACCTCATTGGCTGCACAAATGGCAAAATTGTCTCAACAACTAGGTAAAATGAATGTTAATGTTGTTCAAACTAATGTCGTTTGTGATCAAGGTGCAGGAAATCATTCAAGTGTCGACTGCAAAATGGGAAATCCTTTTGCCCAATCGAATTATGGACAAGCAAATTACATGTCAAATTTTCAATGTCAAAATAATCCATACTTGAACACATACAATCCTGGATGAAGGAATCACCCCAACTTCTCATGAAGCAATGACCAAGGGTTGGCTAAACCACTTTAGCAATTTCCATAGCAAGAGAAGAAGCCAACACTTGAGGACATGTTCATGCAGTACATACAGAAGATAGACGTGGCGATCCAAAACGACTTAGCTTCAATTCGTAATCTTGAGGTGCAGATCGGTCAGCTCTCAAGCATGCTCACAGAGAGGACTGCAGGAACTTTGCCGAGCAACACTATCACCAATCCGAAAGAACATGCAAATGCAATATCATTGAGAAGTGGGCAAACATATGAGAGCATTAGCATTGAAAAATGCTAATGCCATATCTAAGCCCTTTTTAGCATTTTATGGCCCTAAATGTACTGCATCAAAGGATGCTAAACACAGAAATTGTAAAAAATTTTACAATAGTGCTACAGTACAATTCTATCTTTAGAATTGTACTGTAGCACAATTGTAAAAAAAAAAAAATATATATATATATATTTTAATCAACCCGGCATTTCTCTCTCCTCCCATAATTTCTGCTCTCTTCTCTCTCTTCATCCTCTCTTTCTCATCTGCTCTCTCCGCTCTCTTCATTCTCTCTTTCTCATCTGCTCTTTCCTTTTTCAAACCCAAACATCATCCATCTCTTTCTCATCTGCTTTTTTTTTTTTTGGCTGTGACTGGTGCTTAAAGGAAGTGGTGGGTTTCAAACCCAAACATCATCCATCTCTTTCTCATCTGCTTTTTTTTTTTTTTTTTTTTTTTTTGGCTATGACCGGTGCTTAAAGGAAGTGGTGGGTATGGCTGAGGTGAGTTGTGGGTCACGGAGATCGGAGTGGGTCATGGAGATTGGAGTGGGCTGAAGTGGGTTTTTGGCTGTGACCGGTGTTTTTGGTTGTGGTTGTGGTTTTTGGTTGTTTTTGGCATGGGTCCGATGTTTTTGGTTGTGGTTGTGGTTTTTGTGCTTAAAGGGGTTATGGGTCATGGTTGGGTCCGGGGTTTGGGTTGTGGTTGGGTTGTGGGTCCGATGTTTGGGTCGTGGGTGACGGTGTGGGTGTGGTGGTTATGGTTTTTGGCTGTGACCGGTGTTTTTGGTTGTGGTTGTGTTTTTTGGTTTTTGGTTGTTATTGGTGTGGGTCCGGTGTTTTTGGTTATGGTTGTGGTTTTTGTGCTTAAAGGGGTTGTGGGTCATGGTTGGGTCCGGGGTTTGGGTCATGGGTCTGGTGTTTGGGTCGTGGATGACGGCGTGGGTGTGGTGGTTGTGGTTTTTGGCTGTGACTAGTGTTTTTGGTTGTGGTTTTTTGAATGGGTTTGCTCCGGTGGGTTTCAAATCGGCGGTGTGGTTTCTGATCGGTGGCTTGGCTGGTGGGTGTGGTGGCCGTTGTTGGCTCTAGTTTGATGGTTTGTGTGTGTGGCTGTGTGTGGCTCTGTTGATGGGTCTATGTGTGTGGTTCTATGAGATGAACCGATGCTAGAGGATGAGGGAGGCTGAGGAAAAAAAACAAAACAGTTGGAAAGCGTAGGAAAGTGGAACTGAAAAAAAGTATTTGTTAAAAAGAAATAATAAAGAAAGATTAAAGAATAATATTTTAATAAGAATAGAGTTTTAGGATGTGAGAGGTATTGTAAAATGGGATGGTATAAGTAATAAAGTGGTTTTTTGGGATGGTATAATAGTATAGCATAGCATTTTTCAATGCTAGTGCTCTGAGGCAACAAATGCCAAACAAGATGAAGCTATGGATAATGAGGAGTCAAAGATAAAGGAAGTCGAGTCAGAGATGAAAGAAGCTGAGTCAGAGATGAAAGAAGTGGAGCAAGCTGAGAAGACTAAGTAGAATGAAAGAGCTTCAAAATGCAAAAGATCCAGGGAAGATACTTTTGAGATTTATTCTCCTTCAATTTATGATCCACCAATTCCTTTTCCACAAAGATTAAAAAAAATAATGTGGATTATCAGTTTTCTAAATTTCTAAGTATATTTAAGCAATTGCATATTAATATTCCTCTCATTGAAGCTTTGGAACAAATGCCTAAATATGCCAAATTTTTGAAGGATATTATATCAAAGAAATGGAAATTGGAGGAGCATGAAATAGTAATGCTGACAGAGGAGAGTAGTGCAATCCTACAAAAGAAGCTGCCGCCTAAGCTGAAAGATCCGGGGAGTTTCACTATCCCTTGCACTATAGGAAAATCTAATTTTGATAGAGCTTTATGTGATTTAGGGGCAAGTATTAATCTAATGCCTTTCTCTGTTTTCAGGAAATTGGGTCTTGGAGAAGTAAAGCCGACCATTATCTCTTTACAATTGGCAAATAGATCTATTAAATATCCAAGAGGAGTCATTGAGGACGTATTAGTAAAAGTTGACAAGTTCATCTTCCCGTCTGACTTCATTGTCCTTGATATGGATGAAGATGAGGAGATCCCTTTGATATTGGGTCAACCTTTCCTTGCGACGAGGAGAACCTTAATAGATGTCCAGCAAGGAAAATATGTTTTGAGGGTTGGAGAGGATGAGGTCACTTTTGATGTATTTAAGCCTATGAAATTTCCTTTCGAGACACATTCTTGTTTTCAAATAAGTGACCGAGACGTGATCATGGCCGATGAGACTTGTGCAATTGATTTTCTAAAGTTACCAGTTGAGGTATGTCTTACTCGCTCTACACCTGTAAAATTCAATGATGAAGAGGTTAAAGAGTGTGAAAGATATTTGGAGGCTACACCACTCTTTCCTCCTTCAATGCAACCAAAAGTGGAAGACTTAAAGTCATGTCAGCGAACATCTCCACCAGAGGAACCACCTAAACTTGAGCTCAAACCGTTTCCATCAAATTTAAGGTACGCTTTCTTAGGCCAAGACTCTACTTTTCTAGTTATTATTAACAGTTCTTTGAGTGATGTAAAGAAGGAAAAGTTGCTGAGAATCTTGCGGGAACACAAAAAGGCTTTGGGTTGGACCATCTCTGACATCAAAGGAATTAGACCTTCAATTTGCACACACAAGATTTTAATGGAGGATAAATATAAGCCGATTGTCGAACCCTGAAGAAGATTGAACCCATCAATGCAAGAAGTGGTGCATAAAGAAGTGCAGAAACTATTAAATGCCAGAATTATTTGTCCTATCTCGAACAGCGCATGGGTAAGTCCAATACAAGTCGTCCCAAAAAAAGGTGGAATAATCGTGATTAAAAATGATAATAATGAACTTATACCAACAAGGACGGTCACGGGATGGCGAATGTGCATAGATTACAGAAGACTTAATGATGCAACTTGAAAAGATCATTTTCCTTTACCTTTTATTGATCAAATGCTAGAAAGACTTGTAGGGCATGCTTACTACTGGTTTCTGGATGGATACTCTGGTTATAACCAAATAGCCATTGCACCTGAAGATCAAGAGAAGACCACTTTTACTTGTCCATATGGAACATTTGCATATAGGCGGATGCCTTTTGGCCTTTGCAATGCGCTAGCCACATTTCAGAGATGCATGATGTCCATCTTCTTGGACATGGTGGAAAATTTTTTAGAAGTCTTCATGGATGACTTCTCTGTCTTTGGATATTCTTTTGATAATTGTTTGTCTAGCTTATCGTCAGTTTTGCAGAGATGCAAGGAGACAAATTTAGTATTGAACTGGGAAAAATGCCACTTCATGGTAAAGGAAGGGATAGTGTTAGGCGACCGAATTTCCTCTAAGGGAATTGAAGTTGACAAAGCAAAAATAGAGGTGATCAAAAAACTCCCACCACCAATCAATGTGAAGGGCGTGAGAAGTTTCTTGGGACACACTGGATTCTACCGATGGTTTATTAAGGATTTTTCCCAAATTACTAAACCTCTTGGCAAGTTGTTGATTAAACACACTCGATTTGAATTTTCTGATGAATGCTTGCATGCTTTTGAAACATTGAAAAAGAAATTAATTTCAGCACCTATAATTTTGTCACCGGATTGGAATTTACCGTTTGAATTAATGTGTGATGCCAATGATAATGCTATAGGGGCTGTTTTAGGGCAAAGAAAAGATCAAAATTTTCATGTTATTTATTATGCAAGTAGGACCTTAATAGAAGCTCAACCGAATTATGCCACTACTGAAAAAGAATTATTAGCAGTTGTTTTTGCTTTTGACAAATTTCGTTCTTACTTGATAGGTTCGAAGGTGATTGTCTACACTGATCACTTTGCTCTGAAGTACTTGCTTGCAAAGAAGGAAGCTAAACCAAGATTGCTTCGATGGATTTTGCTTCTACAAGAATTCAATTTGGAGATTAAGGATAAGAAGGGTATTGAAAATTTGGTGGCAGATCACTTATCTCGGATGGGGCTTCGAGGTACGGATGATGAGCATTAATTTCAAATAAAAGAAGCATTCCCGGATGAGCATTTGATGGCTATCCAAGTTGTTCCATGGTACGCTGACATAATCAACTACTTGGTGCCGCGAATTCTACCTCCCAGGATGAATATCAACAAAAGAAGAAGTTCTTCTCCGACTTGAAATATTATTTTTGGGAAGAACCTTTTTTATACTGGCACTGTGTGGACCAGATAATCAAAAGATGTGTGCCTGAGGAGGAGATGGAGAACATACTCAAACATTGTCAATCATTGGAAGTTGGCGGCCACTTTGGTGGTGCAAAAACAGCAGTAAAAATTCTACAGTCTGGGTTTTATTGGCCATCTATTTTTAAAGATGCATTTAAATTTGTTAATTTGTGTGATCCTTGTCAAAGAGTTGGAAATATTTCTAGGAAACATAAGATACCTTTAAATAGTATTTTAGTTATTGAATTATTTGATGTTTGGGGTATAGATTTTATGGGTCCTTTTTCATCCTCATACACTAACAAATTTATTTTGGTGGCTATAGATTATGTCTCCAAATGGGTGGAAGCAGTCGCCTTGCCAACTAATGATGCGAGAATCGTAGTGAATTTTCTAAGAAAGAATATCATCTCCCGATTCGGCACTCCAAGGGCAATAATCAGTGATGGCGGAAAGCATTTTTGCCATCACCAATTTGAAGCACTACTGACTAAGTATGGATTTACACATCACGTGGTAACACCATACCATCCTCAAATGAGCAGACAAGTCGAGGTATCTAATCGAGAGCTATAGCATATATTGGAAAAGACCGTGAATATCTCTCGTACAGACTGGCTGAGAAAGTTAGATAATGCTTTATGGGCCTATAGAACAACATTCAAAACACCGATCAGGATGTCACCATACCGGCTCGTTTATGGAAAAGCATGCCATCTACCAGTGGAGTTAGAACACAAAGCCTATTGGGCGACAAGGATACTGAACTTTGATCTACAAGCAGCTGGCGAGAAGAGAATATTGCAAATAAATGAGATGGATGAGTTCTGCAATGATGCTTATGAGAATGCTCGAATTTACAAAGATAAAACTAAGAGATGGCATGATAAGCATATTCTAAGTAGGGAATTTGAAGTCGGGCAAAAAGTTCTATTATTTAACCCAAGACTTCGACTCTTTCTAGGAAAGCTACGTTCTCGGTGGTCAGGACCGTTTGTGGTAAGCCAAGTTTCCCTATGTGGTGGTTAAAGTCCATCATGAAGAAAAAGGGACATTTAAAGTAAATGGACAGAGATTAAAACCCTATATGGATGGAGACTTTAACTCAGAAAAGTGCTCCATTGACCTCATCAGTAAATAAGGATGAGAGGATAACGTCTAGCTACAGACTTTAAATAAAGCGCTTTTGGGAGGCAACCCAAGTTTTTATTTTTTTATTTTTATGTTTGTGTTTTTATTTTTATTTTTAACTTTTATTTTTTATTTTTTTTTCTTTTACCTTATTGTTTTTCTTTCATTTTGTAGGAATAAAGAGACCAAAGAAATCTTCAATGGGTACATGGCTGCACCTCAAGGAAAAATATTCAATAAAAAAAAATTCAAGGGAGCATCTCTTCTCCTTTCTCATTTTTTTATTTAATTTTTCTTCCTTTTTCCCATTGAGGAAAACATGGAGTTTAAGTTGGAGGAAGGGATTTTATTTTTAATATTTCAAAAAAAAACCAAAAAAAAAAAATTGCCTATGATAAGAATATAGTTGAAATTTCTTATAATTTTTAGGAATCATTCTCATTGCTTAAGTCCAGTTGTTAATTCTTTACTTGATCTTGTTTAATTTGATATGATCATTAATCATTGTGCATACCTAGAGAAATTTTATGTGAATTTTGTAAATTTGGATGGTCTCTACTTATTCTAGAACTTGTTGAATTATACAGAATATTACATAGGAAGTGATTTAGGCATTCTTTGAATCGATTGAGCTTTTCAAGCTTACCTCTTTATTATCTTTATCCCTAGTTACCCAAGTGATCTATTCTTAAACTGGGTTGAAGAAAAGAGAATGATATATGAGTGTTTACAAAAAAAAAAAAAAAAAAAAAAAAAAAAAAAAGAAAGAAGAAGAAGAAGAAGAAGAAAATTGTACAAAGTTCCATTTACTCCAATGTTTTGAGTTGCTTGGCAACTAGGGGTATTCATTACCAATGTTTACTCTTACGTCAAACCATAACTTGAAATATGAGTATGCAAAAACACTTTAAGTTTGTGACTTGTTGAGTAACTAGGTGCATCCATCACAAATGCCTGCATTTGTGTCAAAAGATAAGTGACGAATTGAAGTAAGTAAAAAAAAAAAATAAAAATAATGATGAAGAGAGGTATTTTGAGATATTCAAATGTTGAGAAAAATTATATTTTAGAAGTGAGAGTGCTCTATTTGCTTAAAACCTTATCTTTTCTTTATTGCCCTCACCATAGCCATACATCACAAGCCTAATAAGACCTATTGATCCTGGGTAATATTTTGTTGTATATTAGTGGGGAGTGATTTAAAAAGCAAGCTTTTGGAGTTTTTTGAGATTTGTACCTATCTACTTGTTTGCATAAAACTATCCAGGAAGCTAATGATGAAGTGAGAATGATAATGTGATGGAGTTGAGTTTTGAATTAACTTTTGGACTTGATTAATTTGGAATGATTCCTTTGAATTATAAGCTTTCTGCAGATCTTTGAGGCAAGAAGAAAAAAAAAAAATTATGAAGCAAAGCTTGTTTTAGTTGTTCTTTTTTTTTTTTTTTTTTTTTTTTTTTTTTTTTTTTTTTTTTTTTGCTCAAGGACTAGCAAAGCTTAAGTTTGGGGGAATTTGATAAGTGTAATTTTTACATGATTTTTTATCCTCTTATTTATTAAAATTGCTAGTTTTCCTTTATTTCTTTTGATTTTATTTTATTTTTATTTTTATTTATCTATTCATTTGTGCTTTGAAGAAATGAGAAGATTTCAAATTAATCTACAAGGGCTTTACATGCAAAGTGGGGCTAGGCCAATTGAATCAAGTCAACTTACATCTAGCCAGGTATGAATTCAAGAGAAGACCAACCCAATTAAATTTAATTCCAACTAGAGCAAGGAATCAAAGGAAATTTGCACCAAATCCAAGTCCAATTCGGATTAGAATTCTAGACTACACATTAGTTGGTATTTTTGGCATAACTTTGGGCTCCGATGTCCAATCGAGATGATTCAAGTTAGGCTGGAAATTAACTTTAAGGGCTACAACTTTTTAGTTACCAAAAGTCCGAATTCTGAAGTTAAATGGGCCAAAATAGTTGGTTAAGAGAAACCTAAAAATCTGGGATTTTCTCCAAACAGGAGTAGGATTCCTTGACCTATTTAAAGGCTCTTTAAGGCAAAAATTGGGTGTGCCACATTTGAAGAATTTTCTTTGGAGTCTTTCTGAGGACAAAGGGGCGCCGCTTCATGTTGATCAACCAATTCCCATGAAACACATAAGTTTTATTTGTTTTCTTTTCAATTTGATTATGAACTAAATTTTATTTTCTAGAGCATTGATGTAGTCTAGCAATGAACACACAAATTATATTCTGAGTTATTTTATTTTTAATATTTCCATGATCGAGTGTTTAATTCTTATTCTTAATGCTTACTATATTTTTTACAAATTATTGTTTGATCAATTGAATTACAATGAAACCAAGAGGTGATTTGTTATTTTAGTTCTAGAATTAAACACCATTAGTTGAGCGAAAGTAGAGATGCTTTACCGCGATTAGTGTGATTTTTCAGAAAATTCAAAGTACGTAATGAGTCTTCAATTAATTAAATTCACATAGAGATATGGAATTGTTATTTGAAGATATTTTTGATATTATTCGAAAGAAGATATTGAATACTTAGGGTCCGTTTGGATACAGCTGAAAACTAAAAACTGAAAAACACTGTAGCAAAATAATTTTTAAATGTGTGAATAGTACCGTGGGACCCATTTTTAATAAAAAAGTTGCTGAAAAGTGTAATTTGTGGATCCATAAACAGTGCACACCGGAAAAAGTCAAATATTACTGTGCAACAGTGAATGAATAGTAAAAAAATTGGCCAAAGTGCATGAAAAAAGAAAAAAAAAAAGCAGGCTGAAAAGGCTAAAAATGCAAAATGTGCGTTTGGGAAACGCAAATGCGCTTCCCAAACGCACCTTTAAAGAATTTTTAATCATCAACGGGAGATTATTAGAATTTAATAATTAGGAAGAATAAATTATGTGGGATTTGTTAGGTGAAATCAACTGCTCTAGATCCACTCTTATTATATTTTTACACTGTTAGATATTTACACTTTGTTAATTCTTTTTATTCGTAGATTTATTTTTATTAAATAGTTTAATTTAATTCAGATAGTAGAACATTCCATTTATTTTTGATTTTCCAAATAGTAATTAATTTAGTGAATTTCAGTGTTTAATAACATAGTTAATCCCTGTGGGTTCGACACTCGTTTTCTAAAAACACTTTACTACTTGTTACGATTCTGTGTGCTTACAGATTATTTTTTGTGAACACATAGCATGGTACAGACCATAAAGCCTACAAATCCATGGAAACAAACCCTAAAAGCTTACAAAAGCAACATGGGTGCAAACAAAAGAAATACTGAAATAGCATAAGCTAATAAAAGGCAAAATGATAGACAGAAATATTGAACATAGGCCTGCTTGCTAAAATCTCCCCCTTTGATAGTCTTCTCCCCCTTTCTTGTTCTCGCCCTATGAACATCATCTCCCCTTTTTTGTCATGGAATAGCTAGTCCATATCTTCTTCTAGCTTCCTCTAAATCTGATCCAATTGAGCTTGTAGGGAGGTGAATTGCATATCCCACCGAATGCTATGATGATGTAAGATAGATGTGAGTTCAGACATCTTGGTGTTCAGCTCTTGGACAGATGTCACAATGTTGTCGAGTTTGTAGTCAAAGGAGAATGAGCTAGAGCGCGAACCACTAAGAGGTGTGCAAGTTTCTAATTTGTCTTTCTTCCGCCTATGACCAATGCTAGCGTTGAATGTACACATGGTGATTGGACTCGGTTTTGTGTAAGGAGAGTCATCATCTATTGGCTGAATCTCTTTAAGCTTCAAAATTCTAGAAATGAGACAGCAAAAACAAACGCATATCCTTGACTTAGTTCGTAGAATCGTTTTGCACAGAATGTGAAAGATATGAGCACAGATGTCAATCTCTACATCAGAGATTAGGTCATGAAGACATAGGGCACGTCCAAGGTTCATATACCCTATGCTAAATAAAGGGTACAGGTTGTGACACATGTGACAGTACATAAACTGAATGAACCCTTGTGATAGAAATTAATTAATTATTTAATTAGCCAATTTATTAATTAATCAATTTATCATGCAAATGCGTGGTAGCACAAACAAATCACCAATAAACTAAATATGCAGTGAAAAATAAATAACATGGTGTTTTGATTACGAATGGGGAAAACCTAACGGCAAAAACCCCAACGGGTGATTTTCAGGTCACCACTCCTAAAACTCTACTATTATCACAACAAGCATTACAACTAAAGGAATCCAAGTACCTTACCAATCTACAGTTGAACCCTTACCCCAATACACAATTGGACTTGTTTTGTAGTGACAGTTCCCGTTTCTGATGCATGACTCCCAAGTATGTGACTAACCAATTACACGGATCCCAGTATGCGACTTCAATCACCAACTAAGAAGGTTGTTGGTTGCAAAGTTCTTCAGTTCATCCACACGATGAAGATCAAGAACATGCTTGGTCACAAAACCCTACGGTGCACATACAACAACTTCTTCAAGAGAAAGAGATGAACTAGGGCAAGAACTTCGTCTCTGGTCATAATTTGCTTGAATAGAGTTTGCTCAAAGGTTGTGCAACTTGTGAACTCTTTAATGGCCCTTAAACTGATCCTTTCATATGTCTAACGTTAGGAGAAACAAAAACCCAAAGACACATTCATGGATCCCAAGAAAATCATATTGAAATTCTAAAAATCTTAAACCTCGGTAGACAGCAGGTGTCGAGTATCTATCGAGAAGGTGTCAAGAACACCGAATGTAGAACAGCTTCCTTAAACTTGATAGATGCAGTTGTCGAGCCAGCTGTCGAGATTTAATGATTTTACTCTATGAACTTGTTTTCTTGGATAGACTTGAAGGTTTCAATACTTGATCTTGAAACAAGGTTTCTTGAAGTATTTAAAGACATCCTAAATCTACCCAAATACAAGTAAAGTGCATTTTGTCAAAGGATAAGCCAATTACATAAAATCATGACATATGTTCTCAACATGTGAAACACATATGTCCTAACAATCTCCCCCTTTGGCAATCCGTGACAAAACCACAACAAACAAATGAGCATATGAGAGAAGTCATAAATCACTCAACTCATATTCACTTGTTAAATATAATAAAATCTATTCTTACATAAACTCTTGAAAAACTTTGCAAGAAGAGAATTTATGGCAAGTAAACTTTGACAAGCTATATTTCTGAAACACTTTAAACAAAACTCATCAAGGCATATTTGTGTGAAACAGAAATAATAGATTGCATACAAGTATAAGAAACATGTGTATAAAGGAAGAAAAGAAACAACACGTGCAGGGGTTGGTGAAAGAGAGACATACATCAATATAAAGAAATAGATAAGTACAATGTATGTCTATAAATGGTCACAAGACCTCATGTACAAGAGTAATGTATCTAAAAGGAAAGAAAAGAAAGGATACATACTATCCTCACTACATCCCTTAAAATGTATCAACACTCCCCCTAACAAAATGGTCCTATACTAACTCTCCCCCTAAGATAGACTACTCTCATACCAAAACTACTTCCCCTTTTTGTCACGAGTGACAAAGGGTAAAAGTGTCAAGTAGACATCTCATCGGTCGAGCTAGCATCTCCATCAGCATCATCCGAAGCATCATCGTCATCACCATCATTATCATCCTTATCCTCAGAATCAAAAGCCATGGGAGAAGGTGGTGAAGGAGTAGCCTCAAGAGAAAAACCACCCATGGTCGCCTGTCGTAGTGCAATACGACCGACATGAACGTTCACCTGATACAACTCTATAGAGAGAGTATCTAGGTGAGCATTCGTGCACTGCAGCTACACCATGATGTCTCCTAAAGTCACATTGCCCAAAGAAGAGGGAGGAGTGGATGTGGATGGAGCAGAATGAGATGGAGCTGAACAGGAGGGAGGAGCTGCTGAATCCGACTGTTGTGACCGAAGCTGGGCCTCGCTACGTTTAATGGTAGCATAATCTATGGCACACATGACAATAAAATGGTCAGAAGAGGGAAAAGGAACAGAAAAATGGCGTAAAATCCTCGTGATAGTGGAAGGAAAGATGAGCTTATCATGGGATGCCGAATCTAGATGAACATCTATAATAGACAAAATGAAATGAGAAGGAAAGTCTATGGGAAGATGCTTAAGAAGCGATAACAAAAATTAAGCACGAGGCTATGTGATGGAGTTATAGTGAGAGAGTGGATGTAAAACAAAAATCATCACCATCTTCATGAATCTAGGACCTTTAGTAAAAGGTCAACATCGTGTAAAAAAACGCTCACCTCATGCAGAAGGGCACTCACAAAAAGTATACATGAGTTGATCCCTAGACACAGTCTTTAGACGCTCACAACTAGGATAGTCAGGAAACTCTATCCTAGGGACCCGAAGCACATCCGCAACAAGTTACTGTGTGATAGGAATGCGCATACCTTGAACGCGAGTGAAGAAAAGAGGTACTGAATGATCAATCTCGTGCATGTTGGAGTAAAACTCTTGGATAAGCACGAGAGGATAGATGACCGAGACGTCATACAGTGACTCCCATCCCCTACTATGAATGACAAAGGGAAGGTCAATGTCGGCAAAGCCCAACAGAACGACTTGGCGTTCTGAATGAATGCCTCGTCTAGATAAGTTCTTCTAGAATGCCTTAAAGGAATCATCATCATGGAATTGGATATGAGATAAAGTAGGATTAGATGATGAAGAAGCATTAGAATGAAGAGGGTTCTGGGCTGGAGTGGATTTAAGCTTAGGTGCCATAGACATGACTAACGTAAACTAACAGAGAGGGAGAGAAAGAATGACAATTAGAAAAGTCCCAAGCAGTTTCAAATATATCAAGTACATTGAAAAGAAGTACGTATACATGAAAAATGCATGAACATGTGACATGCAAAAGAAATTGCATCATAGGCTCAGCCTAATCCAAACCTATCAACACATAAACATACAACACACATCTAAATGCATGACAATATCATTATAATGCTAATGTGATGCAATATATGAGGTTTTAAACTTATTTAAGTGAAAACCCATCCCAAAATTTCAAAAAAAACTCATCAATTTTGAAAAACCCCAAAAGTTTTCTAAAACCCCAAAACCTAAGTTTCAAAATATGAAATGCATGAATGAGAAAGGATTAGAAGCTTACCAAGTAAAGAAAAACTTGAAAAAGCTTGAAGAATCCTTGAGGAACCAAGATTGGAGTGAGATTTGAGTGTTTTGGGAGAGAAAACAGAGAAGTATCGAGAGAGAGATTGAAGAAAATGATTTCCAAATCGCACAGGAGGCTTATATAGTACAACCAGTAAATCTCGACAGATGCAGGTATCGAGAGGTATCGAGGTATCTGTCGAGGAGGTGTCAAGAAAATGCTCGTTGACAGCTGAGGTGTCGAGGAGGTATCGAGGAACAACACATCAGAATTAAGAACAGAAGCTCAATCGATCCACTAGGTGTCGAGAAGCTATGAGGATGTAGACCCAATCTCGATCGATCCACCAAGTATCAAGGTACAGGCGAGATTGTGATAAGAAAAAGCTTAGGAAGCTCGACAGATAGCTAGCTATCGAGAAGGTATCGAGGAGGTGTCAAGTCAACTTTTAAAAGTAGTTTTTTGAGATGTGAAAAACACAGACATGAATGCAATCCAACATACAACTCAACCAATGATCCAATCAACATATTAAGCTCTCAAAATCATCTCTCAAATAAAATTTAAGCACATGGATCTTCAAAAACACACACACACACACTAAACAAGTCTAACCAATTTTATATTTCAAAAACAAGTCAAGACAGTTTAGTGAGCATACATTAATAAATGTAAAACCTCGTGATGGCCAAATCACATTGTACCTGCACATGTATCAAGAATAGCAAAGAATATTATATGTTGTGTGTGAAAAACATCGCAAGATTACATAAGTGTATACATGTTATGATGATTTGAGATATGAGAAAATCACTTTAACTCACACACAATCATAAGTGCTTGATGGGGACTATCACCTTTGAAGTACATCCTATAACTCCCACATCTCCTAGAATACATGCTTGCAATCATATTTAAAGCATTTTTGATCTTTTTGCTTTTGATTTTTCTTTGCATATTTTTCTTTTAAACATATCATGCATGGGCATATTAAAGAGAGAAAAGAAATACCTAATGATATTTGACATTCCAATTTTGTTATGCCTAAGCACACAAATGTCATTGACATTGCACTTTTGCTATGCCGAAGCATACAGGTGTCATATTATGATTGGCGGGAAACAGTGGTGAGATGGTTATTTATGCCTTTCTCTCAGGATTTTTTAGTCCTTCCCATCAAAAAGAGTGATATGAGTGTTAAGTTTAAGAGACAACTTAATCGTACTCATCATAAACACGAGTCACAAAGCTCACTTGCTTAGTTGTGCATAGAGATACTTATCTAAGTTACAAATGATACAAAATTTAGAAGACTTTGTTTTAATGGCCATCCAAGGTACACAAGTACCAAAGTACACAAAACACACTGTTTTTTTATTTTTCTAATTTTTCAATTTTTTTTAATTTTTTTATAAAAAAACAAAACAATGCAGAAACTAAAAAATAAGCAAACAAAAACATGTTAAACAACCAAAGTATAAAAACTAAACTGACTCAAAACATGAAAGCAAAACACATGAGTAATGCACACATAAAAACAAGAAGAGAGAGAAAAGTGACAGAATCACTTGGAGCCTTTTTCCTTCCACACCTTGGAAGAACCTTTCTGTCTAGCAAACCCTTGAATCGGCGGTGAAGGGGAAGAATTAAAACCATTCAAGTTCGAAAGGAACATGAGGACTTTGAGAAGATCTCTAAGGGTAGCAAGAGAGGATTGAAGCTGATTTTGGTTCCCAGATTCTATCAAGCCATTGCTCTATTGAGTGGCAAGCCAATTGTAGCAATTTGGTCAAGTATGACTGGCAGCTCCACAATGATGACAGATGCTGCTTCTTTTGTTTAGGTTTTGGAGAGTTAGCCTTCTTAGCCCTAGGGTTTTTAACATCTTTCTTCTCAAGTTTAGAGGGTGCTCCTAAAATAGATCTACCCTTGTCTATGTTCCCACTAGTTAATTCAGTTTTAATCTCATTGTTCTCAGTTTTAACACTATTAGGAGGAACAAAAACAATAGTACTAGAAGAAGCAGTATTAGAGGAAGAAAGTCCATACCCTAAAACTGTTCGATCTAAAGCAGATTTTTGAATGCTTAGCATCTCATCTAGCTTAGCGCTTGAAGTCCTTTCCAGTTGAGCTTTGACTTGACATAGCTCTGCTTCAAGCTTCTTGGTCTTCTCAGCCAAGAAATTGTTCTCAAACCTCAGCGCCCTAATATTCTGATTAGTCTCATCAAACTTTGTGGAAAGCTCCTCACGGTCAAGTTCCACATCATTAAGCTTCTTGGTGGTTAGCCTATACAGTTTCTCATGCTTTTCAGAAAGCTTATATAGTTTCTCATAAGCTGTATGGATGTTATCTTGATCATCCATCTTCTCAAATTTGGATTCCATCATTTCCTCTTCTTCAACCACATCTTCAATAATCCCATCAGTAGGATTGACAGTGGCTGTGAAGACATTTAAGATTCCGTCATCCTCATTGTTGGAATCATCCTCAGGCTTAGTGTCGCTCAAGGTAACAGCAAGTGCCTTGCTCTTCCTAATACTCTTGAGGTATGTTGGACACTCATGCTTCATATGATTGAAGCCTTGACACCCAAAGCACTTAGGTCCTGAAGGAACAGTGTACTAACCACCTTCCTTAGCATCCTTCTTCCCTTTGTCTTGGCCTTTAAACTAAGAAGAACTGGATTGCCTGCCGTCCTTGTCAAAACCCTTTCCATTGGCATTCTTCATACTCTTGCTTTTACCCGACTATTCTTGTCAACTCCAGCTCGTAGGTCTGTAAGTTTCCAACCAGCTCAGTCAGAGGAATCTTGTTAATATCCTATGATTCCTCTATTACAGTAATCTTGGTATGGAATCCCTCAAGCAGAGATCTAAGCACTTTCCTCACAATCTTGGGTTTAGGAATGGTTTCTCCAAGATTGAAGGTTGAGTTCACTATGTCCTTTAGCTTGGCAGAGAACTCATCAAAAGACTCATCCTCCTCCATCTTTATCTCTTCAAAGTTTGAAGTGAGCCTCTAAAGTTTTGAGTTCTTGACAGCTTTAGTACCTTCATAGGTTGTCTGGAGAATGGTTCAAGCCTCCTTGGCAGTTTCAGTTGAGGATATCTTCTTGAACTCCTCATTGGTGACTGCACTGAACAATGCATTCAATGCTCTGCTGTTGAAGTTTGCCGCCTTAATCTTGGCATCATCCCAGTCGGCTGGCGCTTCTGTAGGCTTAGTCCAGCCTATCTCCACAGCTTGCCATACTTTCTCATCTAAAGATTGCAAGAAAGCTCTCATGCGTACTTTCCAGTATGCATAGTTAGTGCCATCAAATAAAGGAGGTATGATCTATCCTCTATCCATAACAAACAAGGGTCAATGGATCAACACAGCAAAGATTAAACCCTAATCAGAGTGTGCTTACTCTGATATCACTTGATAGGCCACAAACTAAATGACCCATTGTGATAGAAATTAATTAATTAATTAACTATCCAAGTTATTAATTAATCAATTTATCATGCAAACACGTGGTAGCACAAGCAAATCACCAATAAACTAAATATACAGCAGAAAATAAATAACACGGTGATTTGTTTACGAATGGGGAAAATCTAAAGGCAAATACCGCACCGGGTGATTTTTAGGTCACTACTCCCGAAACTCCACTATTATCACAACAAGCGATTACAAGTAAAGGAATCCAAGTACTATTGTAAGCACGTGAGTGTGTCTTTGGGTTTCAACTGTCCTCAAGCAGCTGTGAAGAAGGTGTCGAGAACACCGAATGTAGAACAGCTTCCTTAAGCTCAATAGATGCAACTATCGAGCCAGCTGTCGAGATTTAATGATTTTGCACTATGAAATTTTTTTCTTGGACAGACTTGAAGGTTTCAATACTTGATCTTGAAACAAGGTTTCTTGAAGTATTTAAAGACATCCTAAATCTACCCAAATACAAGTAAAGTGCATTTTGTCAAAGGATAAGCCAATTACATAAAATCATGACATATGTTCTCAACATGTGGAACACATATGTCCTAGCAACGTGACTATTGTAAGCACTCACAATTTTAAAGGGAGAGAAGAAACACTGACGGAGTTTCCATTGGTTGAGAATTCCAAGTCTTGTCCAAGACCATCCCGAAGAAGTTCTTCATCTAGACATAGATCATCATAAAAAAACCAGTGAGCTTTTGAGCATCGGTCTGTTGATGTGAAGGATCTCTGCAAAATATGTAGGAGAGACTGAGAAGCTTTTTCTTCTAACCCAGCACTTGAGTTCTCCACCTTCCACAATTGCATCGGCATCAAATTCTTTTACCAAATTCTCATAGGCGACATCAAGGTCGGAAAGAAGGTAAGTCCAATCCTTATGGGCAAACCATTTTGGGATGTCGGTATCAAAAAGTGACTATTGATCAACAACCCTCTCAAGTAAAGGTGTAGCATCTTTGAAGTAATTCTCATGAGTCTGAAAAGCAGGATAGGATCTGAACTTGGTGGGATCGAACACTTCTGATGATGAATGAGTCCTTTTTGATCTAGGTGAGAGGTCATCAACATCAATGACAGGCTCCTTCCCCTTGTTACTACCACATTTCAAAATTGCTCTATAAAATGGAGACATTTTCACTCTGCATCGTATTTCATGAACAAAGAAACCCCACAAAACCAAAAACATTATTAGCAATGGGTCAGTTCTAAAAAAGGATAATGATGAAAATCCTAAAAACTGGAGATGTATGTGCTAATCATGACAATGAGTGTGTGTGTGTGTCACTAATGACCTAATATTAGCTCAAGATAGAGTAGATCAGAAAATAACCTCCAAAAATCACACAAAGATTTCACCAGAAAAACATAAACCCATGTACAATCAAGAGATATACAGATATCAGAAGAAATACACAATCCAAGATGAAAATGCAGTAAATGTGAAAGACAATGAGAAAGAGACAAGACCCAAACTTTTCCTTGAAGATTGAATGATGAAATGATGCAAGAACGGAGGATGTTCGAGAGAGACACAGTGATCTTGAGAGTGTGTTAGGTGAGGAAGAAGATGAACAGTTAGAAATGTTCGAGGGAAAACTGAAAAGGTTTAAAAATTGACCAAGTTTGCCCAAAACACGCAATTTTTATGATAGAGGTAAGTCGCATGCAAGTCACCAAGACCAGCCCCCAGAACACTAAGAAGAAAATTTTGAAAAAATTTTCTAATTTTTTTTCACGACTGGAAGTTCCACTTGTGAGAGAGTCGCGACCTGAGCTGCAAAGTTCTCTATGTACCCCTCGCGACTGGACCTTCCATTCACGAACAAGTCACCAACCTGAGCCACGAAAAGCATGAAAAACCAAAATTTGAAAAATATACTAAGTCTTTTTCGCGACTAAAGCATTTACCTGCCAATGCCAATGAGTCATGAAGAATCTCTATGACGGACTCGCGACTGCGGCATGCGACTAGTTCTACCTACGATTGAGTCGCCAGAATAGGGCAAAACAATTTTTGAAATTTTGAAAATTTTTGCATGAAGTTTTAAAGGAATGTGACATTCATTGAACATATGTCAAGTCCTCCGAAGACTCAACATGAGCAACAGTCATGAATGCTGAGAAATTCCCTTCTTCATCACAGCTTTCCTTCTAATCAGAGGTAGAGGATTCTGAGTCACTGAGAGTAGTGGCATACTCCTTGCCCTTCGATCTTGTAAGGTTGAATTTTATCAACCATCTTGTTGGCTTTATTCTATGCCAAATTTGCTTGTATTTTAGCAATTAGTAACCCTGTATTTAGGTGGGAATCATGTAAGGATAGTGTGTCAAAGAGTGTGAAGAAATATTTAAGATTGTGCGGAAAAGCAGGGACTTGCGATTCGATCTTGCAAGTGGCTTGCGGCTTGCAAACCGCTAGAAAGTTGCACACGTGCCAAGCATGCTAGAAACTGAAGAGTCACGCCAGTTGTTGCACTACAAGACAAAAGTCCTAGGCTAGCTAGGCCGTTAGCTCACGGCTTGAACTCACAACTCAACCCAGTCGTGAGGTCAAGTCGCCAAAACACCCTGTTTAGGAAAAACTGACTTTTCACATTCCTTCTCACCCTACTATATATATACCCTTTGACCCATGATATTGAGAGAGCTTCCAGATAGAATTTTGAGAGAGAAACCCTAGAAAAAAACAAGATTGATTCATCCACAATCTTCACATAAACACTCTTCAAATTCCTCTACTCTCTTCCTCTCTATTGTCAAATCCATGAGAGGTACATTACCAAAACATTTTCTCACCATACCTATATCTATGAGGAGGCCATTTGGTGTTTGGGAATCAGTTAAGAAGGGACCAATTTCGTGTTGGTTGATACTACGGTCAAGTAGCAAAATCTGGCAAGCTAAAGAAGAAATAGGTTCGGCGTAACCTCGTTGGAGTAGGAGCTTGGAAGGCTTAGGTACCAATAGTGAAAGTTCAAAAACGTGTAAAAACACCTTTGAACGTTTAGACCCCCAAATTACAACTCAACCAATTCAAGCAATATGTCAAACAACTAGTGTGCGGAAACTTAACATATGCTATAATATGAAATTGGTTAAAAACTATCTAAGCCATAACAAATTAAAACCACAGCAGATAATAAAAAGGCAAAGATAGAGAGGAAGGAAGATGCAAACACAAAGACATCACGCGATGTGTTATCGAAGAGGAAACCGAAGCCCTCGGCGTAAAACCTCTCCGCCGCCCTCCAAGCGGTAAACAATCCACTAGAAAATACAGTTGGGATACAAGGACAGCAATAGACCCTCCAAGCCTAATCTACCCAGTGCACCTAAGCCCTCCAAGCTTCTTGCTCCAACGAGGTTGCGCTGAACCTTTTTCTTTTCTAGCTTCTCGGATTCCGCTACTAAACCTTAGCATCAACCAATGAAGATTAGTTCCTTCCTAACTGCTTTCCAGAAATCCAAACAGCAGTCTCACAATGATGATGATGGTGAGAACCTGGTTTGGTATAATGCCTCTCAAGGATTTGACAATGGAGAGGAAGAGAGTTGAGGAATTTGAAGAGTCTTTAAGGTATAGATTATGTGTGAATCAATCTTGTTTTTCTTTAGGGTTTCTCTCTCAAAATTCTCTCTGGAAGCTCTCTTTCAATCGTGGGTAAAAAGGGTATTTATACTAGAGTGGGAGAGGAATGTGAAACGTCAGGTTTTACAAAAACAGGGGTGGCTCGCGGCTTGACCTCGCGGCTTGACTAAGTCGCGAGATCCAGTCGCGAGATAACCGTATGGCCAGTTGTCCTGTTTTGTCCTGTAGTGCTCCAGCTAGCATGACTGTTCATCTTCCAGCATGCTTGGCACGTGTGCTGCTTCTGGCGGCTTGCAGCCGCGAGTCACCCGCGAGTCCCAGCCGTGAGTCTCTGTTTTCTTGCACACTCTTGAGCAATCTTCACTCTATCTCACTCACTACCCTTACATCAAACCCACCTAAATACAGGGTTACTAAATGCTGAATTACAAGCAAATTTGGCACGGAATAAAGCCAATTAGATGGTTGAATAAATTCAACCTTACAATCTCCCCCTTTGGCTATTCCGTGACAAAACCCTAAAACAGACTCTAGATTTAACATATGAGTTGGGAACAGTTGAACAAAACTCACTCACACCTAACTCTAGAAGCTGTGAAGCACTTGAATCATATGAACATAATACTCCTGAAACACAACAATACACCATGATCATTGTAAGCAGAAAATTATAAATGCATATGAAACGGGCAATATGTGATCAAGCAAAGATGGATTTAAGAAACAAACCATAGCTTGATCAACCAAGTGAACACCACAAGGTAGTGATCACAGTGCTCATTCACACTTGGAATGAACACAAGGACATACAAGATAACAAGCACAAGGCAAGACACTTGTATGCTCAACACTCAACCAATGCATAACACACAAGGTATATGCATCTAGGAACAATCCTACAAGGGCACAAGAGTGACAGTACATAAACCAAAATGCAGAACATTTAGATTAAAGTACTAATTTCAACATAGCATAAAGGCTGCACTAAGCAAGGTACAAACCATATAGCCTACAAACTATGCATAAACCATTAATCCTAAAAGCTTACAAAAGCACATGGGTACAAACACAAAAACATCCTGAATAACAGCATCAAAATATATTAAAGATAAAACCAAGAGTATGGGATAAGAGTTAAAAAACAACTATACACTAAAAACACATTGTATCAAACCCATAATAACACTAAGAGTACTCAAAGCATAAACATATATAAACACAGTCTTAGAGTTTAACAACTCCCCCTCAACACATTACTCCCCCTTAAGAGCTGCTTTTCTGCTTCTCAATCAATCATCAATGTCATTATCAACAGAAACATCTCCCCCTTTTTGACAGGAATGGCCAAAGGGTCAGTGTTCAGGCTGAGTGGTGAAGCTGTCAAGTTTTGCAGACAAAACATCAATCTGATCCTGCATAGCTCTCATCCTGTCAGAGTGCTCAGTCTGGACTTCTCTGATCCCATCAAGTCTTTCTAGAATGATTTGGAAAGCATCTGGATGTGTATCTGAAGAAGTTGATGCTCTGGGTCTTTTGCCACTCCTCCTGGGTGTTGAGGTTGATGCATGCCCTGCTGCCTCTGCTTCAGTCTCCATTGGGACACCTTCTCCTTCATCACCTTCATCTTCTTCTCCTGGAAGCCTAACACTTATCCTTTTGCAGGTAAGCTTGTTAATTGCAGAAGGTGTGGACATGAGACTGATGTCTTGTGGGATAGGAACACCCTTCCTTCTAAAAATCCTCATTAGCAAACTGGGAAAGATCAATTTTGGCCTAGAGGTTGTTCTTGTCTCATCCACAATGGTGTCATATATGTGGGAACTTATGTCTATGAAGTTCTTTTCTTTGAGATCCATCAGAAAGATTGCTCTAGCACAATTGATTGTAGTCAACTTCTTAATGGGATAGAGGTTAAACATCATGATGATTGTTAGACACCTCATGTCCACTGGAAAGGCAGTGGTATTCAAACATTTTCCTTCTCTCTGCCCACCTATCCTTTGTTGAACTGTTTCAATAGAGACACTCCTATCCTTGTAGTTGATAAATTCCTCATCTTCTAACCCTTCAAGCCCTAATGCATCATCTATGACATGAGCATCCAAAATGAATTCTTTACCTCTAACCCAGCAACTTAACTCATTCTCATTTATCACAGCATTTGAGTAGAATTCCCTAATCAGGGGTTCACACACTACAGGGAAATCACTCAGAAGTTTTTCCCATCCTCTTCCTTCAAAACAGCTGGGGATAAAGGTTTGTCTCAAATCCTCCAAATCTACAAATCTTTCTTGAATAATTCCTGCTTTCATGAAGTTATCCCTGTATCTCTCAAAATGATGGACTGACCTAAATAGTTTAGAATCCATTTTCAATCGTTTGTCAGCCTTCTTTGCAGGAGTTTTCTTCTTAGGAGGTGAGGGAGCCATCTGTGAACAATAAGAAGAGGCCACAACAGTATAGAGCAATATATGTGAAGAACTAGTCAGTCCCATGTAATTAACAAAGAAATTTCATCCATACAAATGAACTTGGAACATTTAAACACAAGCTACTTAGATCAATCACATGGATAAACAAGCCTAAGATAGGAAACACATATAAAAGCATCAGATATAGAAACTATCCTAAAGGCAGTTATAAGTCAATGAGACAGATAATGGAAAATGATATGTCTCATAAATAGCATTGTGAAGCTCACATATGTTCCCAAAAGATTTACACAATAGAGCATGCATATTTAGCACAGTAAAACTCACAGCCTCAAAAGGAACAATTTGAAACAACTCAACAGCTCAAAGTTCAGATAAAATCAAAGAATCACTTAGCTAAGCACAAGATGAAGAGCAATAAGGAAACAACTAAGATGAAAACATATTCTAGCAGCAGCATTCGCAAGTGAGGCATGAACAAGGAGCATAATCCGAAACACAAACCCATTTCTAAATCACAAACATATGCGAAAAATCAAAGGGAAAAGCATAAAATCAAGTAGAAAAGAGTGCAAAACTGAAAACCCATACCTGTGACTTGAAGATTTTGAGCTACAAGTATGCAACAATGGAGATTGGAGATGGGAGCACGGAGTGTTTGGGAGGGAGATAGTTTAGAGAGAAGATGAACAGTCACAAATATTCGAGGGAAAACTGAAAAAGGTTTAAAAACTGCTCCTGTTTCTGTCAAACACGCGAATTTCGCGACTTGATTAAGTCGCCACACAGTCGCCAGCTCAAGCCGCCAAAACACTCAAGAACAAAAATTTGAAAAATTTTTCTAAGTGTTTTTCGCAACTGGAAGGTCTACCCACGAGTGAGTCGCGAGCTGAGCCGCGAAAATCTCTGAGTGAACCTCGCGACTGGACCTTCCACTCGCGAACAAGTCGCCAAAAATGACCAGCGAAGATGCGACTGAGGCTCGTGACTTGACATACCCGCGACTGAGTCACCAAAACAGGGCAAAACTGGATTTTTGAAATTTTCAGATTTTTCAAACAAAATACTTTCCAAAAACACTTAAAATACTCAAAAATATTTTTGTGCTTGAATTAACACAGATTGAGCATGTGAAAACACATTTCATCAAGTACAATCACACAAATGAATATGGCATTTATCGAACATAAACTTGTGTGTTGTGTGTGGATATCAACAATGAGATAGTCCTTAGTCTAATGTGAAGCTTCAATAATCAATTCAATCAAGACATACACAATTAGCACTAGATCATGTGACCCATCTCAATTATAGAAATATGTATATATGACCTCCCACAAAACTTGATAACATAACTTGGAGCTTAACATTTGACTCCACTTTTAATCAACATTTGATCTTTTTGATCTTTTGAGGCAATCACCTCTCATTGTGAGAGTGATATTTGACATTTCACTTTAATGAACAAGCCTTTGGTTTTTTGAATAAACATTTTCTTTAATATAATGTCGCTTATCCTTTTTCCTAGTCGAATACTAGAATGTGCGACAGGCTTTTGCAGCTCAATATCTCTTTTCATTTGAAGATTTACATTTGGTGAGCTCTTTTTAACAAAGCAAAAATAAAGAGTGGGAAGATATATAGACACAAGTCTATGCATGTCTCAAGATCAACATAACCATTCACTAATCATTCATGACAAGTTTGAAGATCTATTTACAACAATCACATAGATTTCAAGATTTTTCCCACAATGATATAAGTGCATGAAAACAAGCAATGCTCGAAAATGCACAAAGCCATTAGCACAAAGGTACAAGGCAAAACAAGTTTTGAGACAAAAAACTCAACAAAGTCAATCAAGCTTTTTGATTTTCTAATTTTTTTTATGTGATTTTTGGATTTTTGACACAAGAAACAAAAAGATTGATAAGACAAAATAAAAAAAATATTCACAAGAAGACAAGCAAACAACCAACATAAAAAACAACAAGCAAAACAAACAAACATTGTCACAAAGCATAGGAAGTATTAATGCATGGACATGTTGTAATGCTTATGCATGAGTACCCTTTTTCACCCACACGTCACTTGCGTTTAGGGTGATTTCCATATAGGATTGGGTACGGGAGTTAGGGCTTTCAAACCTTCGTGAGAAGCTTTCCAAGCAGTTGGTGAATGCACCAATCATCTTCATCATGTTCATCATTCCGGGATCTCCATTTTGATCTCTAGATTGATTTCCTGCCCAAATTCTCCTATCATTTCTGGGCCCTCCTGACCTTTGAGGAGTTGCACTGTTCTTTGTTCTCAGCTTTTGGCAATTTGGTCGAGTATGCCCTTGAAGTCCGCAATAATGGCACACATAGGTTCCTCTAGGACCTCTTTGTGGTCGTGGATGTGACTTGGCACGAGATTCAGACCTGCCCACAGACTGATTACGGGGATTTAACATCCGTTGGTTCACCATATTCTTCTTCTCCTCCACCTCGAGCTTCTCACCAGTAAGGTTAGCTACAACTGGATCTTTGACCTTTACAAACTTCACTTCTTTAGTGACATTTCCAGATGAACTACCTCCTCCGGTATATCCCAATCCGGATTTGTCTAAAAAGCTCTTTTGAGATGAGATAACATCATCTAGCTTCTTGGTGGTGACCCTCTCTACTTTAGCATTTGCTTGCACAATCTTATTCTCAAGAAATCTTACTTTTGTGTACGCTTCGGACAACTCACCATTCAGTGTTTCTATCTCACATTTAGCCTCCCTATATCGGATTAGGAGACTTTTGTAGTCCTCCTCAGCCTTCTTCATTTTTCTCACAGCAGCCTTGGCCACCCTTGTGTACTCCCTCGACTTCTCCAAGAGTGAGTTATAATTCTCCTGAAGATTTGCTGTGCTTCCATCTTCTTCAGCATCCGATTCTTCAACAATTCCTAGTGATTCATCATCACTATGTTCTCCAAGGTCTCGTACAAGCAGATTCAACTCATCTGAAGACTCAACATGAGCAATAGTCATAAAAGCCGAATAGTTCCCCTCTCCATCACAGCTCTCTTCAGATTCTAAGTCAGACAAATCCGAGTCGCTCAAGGTCGTGGCATACACTTTACCTTTCGATTTCAAATAGTTCGGACATTCCTTCTTAAAGTGTCCATGCCCGTTACATTCGAAACAAGTGACACCTTGTGTGGGTTGTGATTCTTTTCCATCTTTCTTTTTGAATTCCCTATTCTCCCTTCCAGAATTTTGGAATTTTCTTTTATCGTCAAATTTGCCATTATTTTTGAATTTCAAGAACTTTCTAAAATTTTTAACAAGGTATGCAACATCTTTGTCAACCACATCTTCTCCCGATGAGTCTTGATCTTCCACCTTCTCATTAATGGTCTTTAGAGCAAGAGATTTATTCTTCCGTTGATTGGGCAGCGACATCTCATAAGTCTGCAGAGAACCAACCAGCTCCTGCACTTTAATGTCATCGAGGTCCTTGCTCTCTTCAATAGCTGTCACTTTAGCACGAAAACTTTCCGGCAATGATCGAAGGATCTTCCTTACAATCTTTGAGTCCTCCGTTTCCTCCCCCAAGTTGAACTTGCCGACAACCACTTCATTTAACTTCCCATAGAAAGAGTCAAAAGACTCATCCTCACTCATTTTGAGCTCCTCAAACCGAGTGGTCAGCATTTGTAATTTGGTGTCTTTCACTTTCTTCGTGCCTTCATAGGTGGTTTCCAAAATCTCCCATGCTTCTTTGGCAACGGTAATATGAGAAATCCTGTGAAATTCATCTGGAGACACACCACAGAAAATAGCATTTAGTGCTTTACTGTTAGCATTAGATGCAGCAAGTGCTGCCTTATCCCATGTGGATTTGGCTGCCTTAGGTTTGGTCCAACCAATCTCAACAGCATCCCAAACGGATTCATCAATAGAACACAGAAAAACTCTCATGCGAACCTTCCAAAAAGCATAATTATTACCATCAAAATATGGAGGTGCATTTAGGGATTGAGACCTATCCATCTCAAAAGGGAGTCAAGGATCACACAATGGTAATGAAACCAATAGCAGTGTACCCGCTCTGATACCAAATGAAAGTTCAAAAACGTGTAAAAACACCTTTGAACGTTTAGACCCCCAAATTACAACTCAACCAATTCAAGCAATATGTCAAACAACTAGTGTGCGGAAAGTTAACATATGCTATAATATGAAATTGGTTAAAAACTATCTAAGCCATAACAAATTAAAACCATAGCAGATAATAAAAAGGCAAAGATAGAGAGGAAGGAAGATGCAAACACAAAGACAACATGCGATGTGTTATCGAAGAGGAAACCGAAGCCCTCGGCGTAAAACTTCTCCGCCGCCCTCCAAGCGGTAAACAATCCACTAGAAAATACAGTTGGGATACAAGGACAGCAATAGACCCTCCAAGCCTAATCTACCCAGTGCACCTAAGCCCTCCAAGCTTCTTACTCCAACGAGGTTGCGCCGAACCTTTTTCTTTTCTAGCTTCCCGGATTTCGCTACTAGACCGTAGCATCAACCAATGAAGATTGGTTCCTTCCTAACTGCTTCCCAAAAATCCAAACAGCAGTCTCACAATGATGATGATGGTGAGAACCTGGCTTGGTATAATACCTCTCAAGGATTTGACAATGGAGAGGAAGAGAGTTGAGGAATTTGAAGAGTCTCTACGGTATAGATTGTGTGTGAATCAATCTTGTTTTTCTTTAGGGTTTCTCTCTCAAAATTCTCTCTGGAAGCTCTCTTTCAATCGTGGGTAAAAGGGGTATTTATACTGGAGTGGGAGAGGAATGTGAAACGTCAGGTTTTACAAAAACAGGGGTGGCTCGCGGCTTGACCTCGCAGCTTGACTAAGTCGCGAGATCTAGTCGCGAGATAACCGTATGGCCAGTTGTCCTGTTTTGTCCTGTAGTGCTCCAGCTAGCATGACTATTCATCTTCCAGCATGCTTGACACGTGTGCTGCTTCTGGCGGCTTGCAGCCGCGAGTCACCCGCGAGTCCCAGCCGCGAGTCTCTGTTTTCTTGCACACTCTTGAGCAATCTTCACTCTATCTCACTCACTACCCTTACATCAAACCCACCTAAATACAGGGTTACTAAATGCTGAATTACAAGCAAATTTGGCATGGAATAAAGCCAATTAGATAGTTGAATAAATTCAACCTTACAAATAGCATAGCTAAAAAAAACATAATCAACCAATTTTACCCATGGCAAAGAACCCAACCCTTTAAAAAATTCTAAACAAAATAATTTTATCCTTACCCAACATTAGACGCATGCATCAAAGACACAAAAAAATTCTAAGTAACTTAGTAGCCTAACCGAGAGAAAATAGAGTGAGAGATTATAGAGCAAGCACCTCAACTATGAATGTCATCAAATCTAACCTTTGCAACAAATTGGAAATGAGTTTTTTTATGAACAATACAATGTTATTCATTGAAAGGGACATCGCTGCGACAATTAGTATGGATTCAATTATCGATGATTTTGTAGATTAAAAAAAATTCCTAATTCCCTTTTCATAAATGATTGCATTTTAATATATTAAGAATAAATTATGTCAGATTTAGAACCTTGAACTGTGATGCCCCAATTTGATTGATTGTATGAAGTGTGTGGGTGTATGTTGAGTCCCACATTAGGTATTTACTAGGCTAAATTGGGCTTTTTTAATAATTACAAGGAGCCTCAATTATGACTAGTTCACATCTGTGTTATACCTCAAAGTCAAGGGTGCAAATTAGGTGTAATAGGGAATATAGTTTAGGATAGTAAAGTGTATTTTTTTTTTTTTGAAGTATTGAGAAAATGGGCAATTGGGTTTTTTCATGCGATGTCATACTTTTCCATCCAAGTTAACAGCAAACTTGACATTATAGTGCAAAGTGTAATAATGGTCATAGTTTAATGTGCAACAAATGTATTCGAAAAGTTTAGGGTGTAAAGTGTAATTAGGGGTATAGTTTAGGGTGGTAAGGTGTAATTTCTCCTATAAGAAAAGATTATACATAAATTTAGAGATTAAAATTGGAGCTAAGCAACGTAGAATGATGTTGATGTCTTACAGTAATGCAATACAAGACCTGAGAATCTATGCGACAAAAATAAAAATAAAAATAAAATAATAATTATTGTCAATTTGGTTTTTACATTTTCGTAAGAGTCAATTTGATCTTTGATGTTTTTAAGTTGCAGCAATTTGGTCTTTATCGTCAACTCACTAATGAAAATTGACTTCAATTGACTATAATTTGAAAATAACAATAACTAAATTGACTATTATCAAAATGTAGAGACCAAAATAATAGTGACCAAAAAATATTAAAACCAAAACGGAATTTTTTTTTTGTTTCTTTTTTTAATCTAAGACTTCTTGTTGGTTTACTCTTTACCATTATTTCCAAAAAATAAATAAATTAATAAAAGACTTTCATATATTTAGCAAAGCCAATAGAGGTTCTAGGAATTCTTTTTAGAATGGTCACTAAAAAAGTTAAAATATAAAAGTTCTAAAAAATAAATAACTTAAATATATCAATGTCACAAAAAACACACAAATAATGGAATTTACTAAAATTGTGAGCAAAGTCGCTAAGGAGAGCAAAACTGTTGCTGGCACTGCCAAGCATAACCCATGACCATAGTGCTTCTCTTTATATCATTTTTTTTTAAAGGAGAAATGAAATTTAAGATTATTTTTAAGTAATTTTCTAAATGGGTTACAAATTTGAATGATTAGGGATTTTTATTTATTTTTGTTTATGAATAGGCTTTTTTTCTTTTTTTCTTTTTTTGAAGAAATTTTCACCTGTTGTTGTTTGATCTAGTCTTGTTTTTGTTTGAGTTATTTTTGTTCTTATTTGGACTCATTTTTATTGTTAATATCTAAGCCTTTTTTTAAGAGGTTAAGAATTATATTTGGGCGGGTCAGAATTATTTTGGAGAAATGATATGTCCACAATATTTTCATAACAAATCTTATACTACAAGTTATTATTTGTGGGTAAAAAATTGATGTTATTATTGAACCTAAATTAGATTAGTAACATCTTACCACATACGATTTATTCTAAAAATATTGTAAATATAGCATTACTCTTATTTTTGTTGAACCAAAATTATTATGATTCTCAAGCCAAGGTGTTCAACATTTTTCTAAGGGTAATCACAATAAGTTAGTTTGGTATATAAATTGTTTTTTGCATGTTAGACATCAATGTGAAAAGGTCTGGACTTGGGACTGCACTTCTTAAAATAATCTTTCAAACTATTCTTTTGTCACTTGTCAGTAGTGGTATCCAACCCACCTACCCAACTTGACCATACCCAACCCCCGTCCCGATCCCGGTGGGTCGATTGTATGTCTCCTCTTTCAAAACGCACAATATCTAAATCTTTTCAACAACCTGGATCTTTGGCCTTCACAAACTTCACTTCTTTGGAGATGTTCACAGCTGAACTACTTTCTCTGATGCCTCCTAATCCGGTTTTGTTGGAGAAGTTCTTTTGAGAGGAAAGGACATCAGCAAGTTTCTTTGTGGATACTCACTCTACCTTGGCATTTGCTTGAACCACCTTAAGCTCAAGGAACTTCACCTTGGTGTAAGCTTTGGTTAGCTTGCCATTTAGCATCTTTATCTCACACTTGGCCTCCTTATATCTCACTAGGAGACTTTTATAGTCCTCCTCAGCTTTCTTTATCTTTTTCATAGCTGCCTTAACCACCCTTGCATATTCTCTTGACTTCTCAAGGAGTGAATTATAGTTCTCTTAAAGACCAGTTGTATCTTCATCTTCTTCAGCATATGATTCTTCTACAATTCTCACGGATTCCTAATCACTATGCTCCCCAAGCTATTACACAAGCAAATTCAAGTCCTCCAAAGACTCAACATGAGCAACAGTCATGAATGTGAGAAATTCCCTTCTTCATCATAGCTTTCCTCCAAATCAGAGGTGGAGGATTCTGAGTCACTGATAGTAGTGGCATACGCCTTGTCCTTCAATCTTGTAAGGTTGAATTTTATCAACCATCTTGTTGGCTTTATTCTGTGCCAAATTTGCTTGTATTTTAGCACTTAGTAACCTTATATTTAGGTAGGAATCATGTAAGGGTAGTGTATGAGAGAGTGTGAAGAAATATTCAAGATTGTGCAAAGAAGCAGGGACTCGTGACTGGATCTCGTGGGTGGCTCCACGGCTTGCAAGCCTTAGAAAGTTGCACATATGCCAAGCATGCCAGAAGCTAAAGAGTCGCGCTAGCTGCTGCACTATAGGACAAAAGTCCTAGGTTGGCCAGGTCGTTAGCTCATGGCTTGAACTTGCAACTCACTCTACTATATATATACCCTTATACCCACGATATTAAGAGAGCTTCCAGAGAGAATTTTGAGAGAGAATCCCTAGAGAAAAACAAGATTGATTCATCCACAATCTTCACATAGAGACTCTTCAAATTCCTCTACTCTTTTCCTCTCCATTGTCAAATTCTTGAGAGGCACATTACCAAAACCTTTTCTCGCCATACCCATATCTGTGAGAAGGCCATTTGGTGTTTGGGAAGCAATTAAGAAGTGACCAATTTCATATTGGTTGATGCTATGGTTAAGCAGCAGAATCCAACAATCTAAAGAAGAAATAGGTTCGGCGTAACCTCATTAGAGTAGGAGCTTGGAAGGCTTAGGTACATTGGTTAGATTAGGTTTGGAGGGTCTTCTGTTGTTCACGTATCCCATCTACATTCTTTAGTGGATTGTTTACCGCTTGAAAAGCGGTGGAGAGGTTTTACACCGAGGGCTTTGGTTTCCTCTTCGATAACACATCGAATGTTGTCCTTGTGTTTGCATCTCTCTTCCCTTAATCTTTTCCATTTAATTTCTACTGTGGATGTGATTTTATTTTTTTTAGATGATTTATCAATTTGGTATTAAGTTTATGTTCATTTTCCACACATTAATTGTTTGATATTAAGCTTGTATTGGTAATTTGTAAATTGGGGGTCTAAACGTTCAAGGTGTTTTATACACTTATTGAACTTTCAATTGGTATCAGAGCGGGTACACTTGTTGTGGTTTAATACCTAAGTGTGATTCTTAACCCTTTGTGTTTAATTGCCATGGATAGTGCTTTGTATGCCTCTTTGTATGATTTGGTTAATGATGAATGTAACATACCATGTGTTTGTGAAAATGCCTCTATGAGTGATAATCCTCATGATTATGATGCTATATTACATGAATCTTTGGATGTTGTTGATATTTCTAACGTTAAACTCTTGAAGAAAAAGGCTAAGAAGTTTAATAAGGATTTAAGCAAGTTATTTTGTGAAATGATGATTTAATTGCTAAGCTCAATGAATCCAACAAATTGGTTGAAAAATATAAGAAACTTGCTGAAAATTCTATTGAAAAGCTGAAGGAGTTTGAATGTTTGAATATGGACTTGGATGCTAAACTTGTTTTGTCTACCAAACTTGTTGATGAGTTAAAATGTGAAAATGAATCTCTTAAGATGCATGCCAAGTGTTTGATTGCTAAACCTATTGTTAAAAAGGATGAAAATATTTGTTGCAATCATGTTGTGGTACCCGATTTTGTGTCTATTGTGTGTTCTACCTCAAAGGACAAATCGGTGTACATTCCTCCACATAAAAGAAATCAAAAGGTGGAGAGAAAGGCCGTTAAGTCAAAGCCTCCATTTAGGTCTCAACCTAAGGCTTTGGATGGATCTAGCCACCATTGTGGTGTGATTGGTTATACAAGGCCTCAATGTCATAGGTTGAAGAGAGAACAAAATTATGTTGCTAGATGCCTTTCCAAAAAGCCTAGTGGACATAAACACATTGTTTGTCACCATTGTGGTGCCTTTGGTCATCTAAGACCTCATTCTCTAAGTTTCATGCTCACAAATACATGGCATGTTACATTCATTATTAACCAAATCATACAAAGAGGCATACAAAGCACTATCCATGGCAAATAAACACAAGGTGTAAGGTTGAATTTATTCAACCATCTAATTGGCTTTATTCCGTGCCAAATTTGCTTGTAATTCAGCATTTAGTAACCCTGTATTTAGGTGGGTTTGATGTAAGGGTAGTGAGTGAGATAGAGTGAAGTTTGCTCAAGAGTGTGCAAGAAAACAGAGACTCGCGACTGGGACTCGCGAGTGACTCGCGGCTGCAAGCCGCCAGAAGCAACACACGTGCCAAGCATGCTGGAAGATGAACAGTCATGCTAGCTGGAGCACTACAGGACAAAACAGGATAACTGGCCATACGGTTAACTCGCGACTGGATCTCGCGACTTAGTCAAGCCGTGAGGTCAAGCCACGAGCCACCCCTGTTTTGTAAAACCTGACGTTTCACATTCCTCTCCCACTCCAGTATAAATACCCCTATTACCCACGATTGAAAGAGAGCTTCCAGATAGAATTTTGAGAGAGAAACCCTAAAGAAAAACCAGATTGTTTCACCCACAATCTCTACCTTAGAGTCTCTACAAATTCCTCAACTCTCTTCCTCTCCATTGTCAAATCCTTGAGAGGCATTATACCAAACCAGGTTCTCACCATCATCATCATTGTGAGACTGCTGTTTGGGTTTCTGGGAAGCAGTTAGGAAGGAACCAATCTTCATTGGTTGATGCTACGGTCTAGTAGCGGAATCCGGGAAGCTAGAAAAGAAAAAGGTTCGGCGCAACCTCGTTGGAGCAAGAAGCTTGGAGGGCTTAGGTGCACTAGGTAGATTAGGCTTGGGGGTCTATTGCTGTCCTTGTATCCCAACTGTATTTTCTAGTGGATTGTTTACCGCTTGGAGGGCGGCGGAGAGGTTTTTCGCCGAGGGCTTCGGTTTCCTCTTCGATAACACATCGTGTGTTATCTTTGTGTTTGCATCTTCCTTCCTCTATCTTTGCCTTTAAATTATTTGCTGTGGATTTTATTTTGTTATGGCTTAGATAGTATTTAAACAATTTGGTGTTATAGCATGTGTTAAGTTTCCGCATACTAATTGTTTGACATATTGCTTGAATTGGTTAAGTTGTAATTTGGGGGTCTAAACGTTCAAAGGTGTTTTTGTACACGTTTTTGAACTTTCATTTGGTATCAGAGCAGGTACACTGTTATTGGTTTCATTACCATTGTGTGATCCTTGACTCCCTTTTGAGATGGAGAGGTCTCAATCCCTAAATGCACCTCCATATTTTGATGGTAGTAATTATGCTTTTTGGAAGGTTCGCATGAGAGCTTTTCTGTGTTCTATTAATGAATCCGTTTGCGATGTTGTTGAGATTGGTTGGACCAAACCTGAGGCAGCCAAATCCACATGGGATAAGGCAGCACTTGCTGCATCTAATGTTAACAGTAAAGCACTCAATGTTATTTTCTGTGGTGTGTCTCCAGATGAATTTCACAGGATTTCTCATATTACCGTTGCCAAAGAAGCATGGGAGATCTTGGAAACTACCTATGAAGGCATGAAGAAAGTGAAAGACACCAAGTTACAAATGCTAACCACTCGGTTTGAGGAGCTCAAAATGAGTGAGGATGAGTCCTTTGACTCTTTCTATGGGAAGCTAAATGAAGTGGTTGTCAGCAAGTTCAACTTGGGGGAGAAAACGGAGGACTCAAAGATTGTAAGGAAGATCCTTCGATCATTGCTGGAAAGTTTTCGTGCTAAAGTGACAACAATTGAAGAGAGCAAGGACCTTGATGACATCAAAGTACAGCAGCTGGTTGGTTCTCTACAGACTTATGAGATGTCACTGCCCAATCAACGAAAGAGTAAATCTCTTGCTCTAAAGACCATTAATGAGAAGGTGGAAGATCAAGACTCATCGGGAGAAGATGGGGTTGACAAAGATGTTGCTTACCTTGTCAAAAATTTCAGAAAGTTCTTGAAATTCAAAAATAATGGCAAATTTGATGATAAAAGAAAATTCCAAAGTTCTGAAAGGGAGAAAAGGGAATTCAAAAAGAAAGATGGAAAAGAATCCCAACCTACACAAGGTGTCACTTGTTTTGAATGCAACGGGCATGGACACTTTAAGAAGGAATGTCCTAATTATTTGAAATCAAAAGGTAAAGTGTATACCACGACCTTGAGTGATTCGGATTCGTCTGACTCAGAATCTGAAGAGAGCTGTGATGGAGAGGGGAACTATTCAGCTTTTATGACTATTGCTCATATTGAGTCTTCAGAAGAATTGAATTTGCTTGTGCAAGACCTTGGAGAACATAGTGATGATGAAACACTAGGAATTGTTGAAGAATCGGATGTTGAAGAAGATGGAAGCACAGCAAATCTTCGGGAGAATTATAAATCTCTCTTGGAGAAGTCGGGGGAGTACACAAGGGTGGCCAAGGCTACTGTGAGAAAAATGAGGAAGGCTGAGGAGGACTACAAAAGTCTCCTAATCCGATATAAGGAGGCCAAATGTGAGATAGAAACACTGAATGGTGAGTTGTCCGAATCTTACACAAAAGTGAGATTTCTTGAGAATGAAGTTGTGCAAGCAAATGCTAAAATAGAAAGGGTCACCACCAAGAAGCTAGATGATGTCATCTCATCTCAAAAGAGCTTTTCAGACAAATCCGGATTGGGATATACCGGAGGAAGTTGTTCATCTGGAAATGTCACTAAAGAAGTGAAGTTTGTAAAGGCCAAAGATCCAGTTGTAGCTAACCTTCCTGGTGAGAAGCTAGAGGTGGAGGAGAAGAAGAATGTGGTGAACCAACGGATGTTAAATCCCCGTAATCAGTTTGTAGGCAGGTCTAAATCTCGTGCCAAGTCACGTCCACGACCACAAAGAGGTCCTAGAGGAACTTATGTGTGCCATTATTGCGGAATTCAAGGGCATACTCGACCAAATTGCCAAAAGCTGAGAGCAAAGAACAGTGCAACTCCTCAAAGGTCCGGAGGACCCAGAAATGATAGGAGAATTTGGGCAGGTGATCAATCTAGAGATGAAAATGGAGATCCCGGAATGATGAACGTGATGAAGATGATTGGTGCATTCACCAACTGCTTGGAAAGCTTCTCACGAAGGTTTGAAAGCCCTAACTCCCGTACCCAATCCTATAAGGAAATCACCCCAAACGCAAGTGACGTGTGGGTGAAAAGGGGTACTCATGCATAAGCATTACAACATGTCCATGCATTAATACTTCCTATGCTTTGTGACAATGTTTGTTTGTTTTGCTTGCTGTGTTTTTGCTGATTGGTTGTTTGTTTTATCTACTTGTGCATATTTCTATTTTTGTCTTATCAATCTTTTTGTTTCTTGTGTCAAAAATCCAAAAATCACATAAAAAATTAGAAAATCAAAAAGCTTGATTGACATTGTTGAGTCTTTGTCTCAAAACTTGTTTTGCCTTGTACCTTTGTGCTAATGGCTTTGTGCATTTTCGAGCATTGCTTGTTTTCATGCACTCATATCACTGTGGGAAAAATCTTGAAATCTATGTGATTGTTGTAAATAGATCTTCAAACTTGTCATGAATGATTAGTGAATGGTTTTGTTGATCTTGAGACATGCATAGACTTATGTCTATATATCTTCCCACTCTTTATTTTTGTTTTGCTAAAAAGAGCTCACCAAATGTAAATCTCCAAATGAAAAGAGATATTGAGCTGCAAAAGCCTGTCGCACATTCTAGTATTTGACTAGGAAAAAGGGTAAGCGACCTTATATTGAAGTGAATGTTTATTCAAAAAGCCAAAGGCTTATTCATTAAAGTGAAATATCATATATCACTCTCACAATGAGAGGTGATTGACTCAAAAGATCAAAAAGATCAATTGTTATGATTGAAAGTGGAGTCAAATGTAAAGCTCCAAATCATGTTATCAAGTTTTGTGGGAGGTCATATATACATATTTCTATAATTGAGATGGGTCACATGATCTAGTGCTAATTGTGTATGCCTTGGTTGAATTGATCATTGAAGCTTCACATTAGACGAAGGACTATCTCATTGTTGATATCCACACACAACACACAAGTTTATGTTCAATAAATGCCATATTCATTTGTGTAATTATACTTGATGAAATGTGTTTTCACATGCTCAATCTGTGTTAATTCAAGCACAAAAAGATTTTTGAGTATTTTAGGTGTTATTGGAAAGTATTTTGTTTGAAAAATCTGAAAATTTCAAAAATCCTATTTTGCCCTGTTTTGGCGGCTCAGTCGCGGGTATGTCAAGTCGCGAGCCTCAGTCGCATCTTCGCTGGTCATCTTTGGTGACTTGTTCGCGAGTGGAAGGTCCAGTCGCGAGGTTCACTCAGAGATTTTTGCGGCTCAGCTCGCGACTTACTCGCGGGTAGACCTTCCAGTCGCGAAAAACACTTAGAAAATTTTTCAAACTTTTGTTCTTGAGTGTTTTGGCGGCTTGAGCTGGCGACTGTGTGACGACTTAATCAAGTCGCGAAAAACGCGTGTTTTGCAGAAATAAGAGCAGTTTTTAAATCTTTTTCAGTTTTCCCTCGAATATTTGTGACTGTTCATCTTCTCTCTAAACTATCTCCCTCCCAAACACTTCGTGCTCCCATCTCCAATCTCCATTGTTGCATACTAGTAGCTCAAAATCTTCAAGTCACAGGTATGGGTTTTCAGTTTTGCACTCTTTTCTACTTGATTTTGTGTTTTTCCCTTTGATTTTTCGCATATGTTTGTGATTTAGAAATGGGTTTGTGTTTCGGTTCATGCCTCTCTTGCAAATGCTGCTGCTAGACTATGTTTTGTTCTTAGTTGTTTCCTTATTGCTCTTCATCCTATGCTTAGCTAGGTGATTCTTTGATTTTATCTGATCTTTGAGCTGTTGAGTTATTTCAAATTGTTCCTTTTTGAGGCTGTGAGTTTTACTGTGCTAAATATGCATGCTCTATTGTGTAAATCTTTTGGGAGCATATGTGTACTTCACAATGCTGTTTATGAGACATATCATTTTCCATTATCTGTCTCATTGTCTTTTAACTGCCTTTAGGATAGTTTCTATATCTGTTGCTATATGTGCTTCCTATCTTAGGCTTGTTTATCCATGTGTTTAATCTAAATAGCTTGTGTTTAAATGTTCCAAGTTCATTTGTATGGATGAAATCTCTTTGTTAATTACATGGGACTGACTAGTTCTATACATATATTGCTCTATACTGTTGTGGCCTCTTCTGATTGTTCACAGATGGCTCCCTCACCTCCTAAGAAGAAAACTTCTGCAAAGAAGGCTGACAAAAGATTGAAGATGGATTCTAAACTATTTAGGTCAGTCCATCATTTTGAGAGATACAGGGATAACTTCATGAAAGCAGGCATTATTCAAGAAAGATTTGTAGATTTGGAGGATTTGAGACAAACCTTTATTCCCAGCTGTTTTGAAGGAAGAGGATGGGAAAAACTTCTGAGTGATTTCCCTGTAGTGTGTAAACCCCTGATTAGGGAATTTTACTCAAATGCTGTAATAAAGGAGAATGAGTTAAGTTGCTGGGTTAGAGGTAAGGAATTCATTTTGGATGCACATGTCATAGATGATGCATTAGGGCTTGAAGGATTAGAAGATGAGGAATTTATCAACTACAAGGATAGGAGTGTCTCTATTGAAACAGTTCAACAAAGGATAGGTGGGCAGAGAGAAGGAAAATGTTTGAATACCACTGCCTTTCCGGTGGACATGAGGTGTCTAACAATCATCATGATGTTTAACCTCTATCCCATTAAGAAGTTGACTACAATCAATTGTGCTAGAGCAATCTTTCTGATGGATCTCAAAGAAAAGAATTTCATAGACATAAGTTCCCACATATATGACACCATTGTGGATGAGACAAGAACAACCTCTATGCCAAAATTGATCTTTCCCAGTTTGCTGATGAGGATTTTTAGAAGGAAAGGGATTCCACTCCCTCAAGACATCAGTCCAATGTCCACACCTTCTGCAATTAACAAGCTTACCTGCAAAAGGATCAGTGTTAGGCTTCCAGGAGAAGAAGATGAAGGTGATGAAGGAGAGGGTGTCCCAATGGAGATTGTAGCAGAGGCAGCAGGGCATGCATCAATCTCAACACCCAGAAGGAGTGGCAAAAGACCTAGAGCATCAACTTCTTCAGATACACCTCCAGATGCTTTCCAAATTATTCTGGAAAGACTTGTTGGGATAAGAGAAATCCAGACTGAGCACTCTGAGAGAATGAAAGCCATGCAGGACCAGATTGATGTCTTGTCTGCAAAACTTGACAGCTTCACCACTCAGCCTGAACAGTCTGTTGATAATGTCATTGATGATTAAGAAGCAGAAAAGCAGCTCTTAAGGGGGAGTAATGTGTTGAGGGGGAGTTGTCAAACCCTAAGATTTTGTTTATATATGTTTATGTTTTGAGTACTATTTAATGTTTTTATGGGTTTGATACACTATGTTTTTGGTGTATAGTTGTTTCTAACTCTTAACATATACTCTTGGTTTTATCTTTAATATATTTTGATGATGTTATTCAGGTTATTTTATGTTTGTACCCATGTGCTTTTGTAAGCTTTTAGGGTTATTGTTCTATGCATAGTTTGTAGGCTTTATGGTTTGTACCTTGCTTAGTGCAGCCTTTATGCTATGTTGAAATCAGTACTTTAATCTAAATGTTCTGCATTTTGGTTTATGTACTGTCACTCTTGTGCCCTTGTAGGATTGTTCCTAGATGCATATACCTTGTGTGTTATGCATTGGTTGAGTGTTGAACATACAAGTGTCTTGCCTTGTGCTTGTTAACTTGTATGTCCTTGTGTTCATTCCAAGTGTGAATGAGCACTGTGATCACTACCTTGTGGTGTTCACTTGGTTGATCAAGCCATGGTTTGTTTCTTAACTCCATCTTTGCTTGATCACATATTGCCTGTTTCATATGCATTTATATTTTCTGCTTACAATGATCATGGTGTATTGTTGTGTTTCAGGAGTATTGTGTTCATATGATTCAAGTGCTTCACAGTTTCTAGAGTTAGGTGTGAGTGAGTTTTGTTCAACTGTTCCCAACTCACATGTTAAGTCTAGAGTCTGTTTTAGGGTTTTGTCACGGAATAGCCAAAGGGGGAGATTGTAAGGTTGAATTTATTCAACCATCTAATTGGCTTTATTCCGTGCCAAATTTGCTTGTAATTCAGCATTTAGTAACTCTGTATTTAGGTGGGTTTGATGTAAGGGTAGTGAGTGAGATAGAGTGAAGTTTGCTCAAGAGTGTGCAAGAAAACAGAGACTCGCGGCTAGGACTCGCGGGTGACTCGCGGCTGCAAGCCGCCAGAAGCAGCACACGTGCCAAGCATGCTGGAAGATGAACAGTCATGCTAGCTGGAGCACTACAGGACAAAACAGGACAACTGGCCATATGGTTAACTCGCGACTGGATCTTGCGACTTAGTCAAGCCGCGAGGTCAAGCCGCGAGCCACCCCTGTTTTATAAAACCTGACGTTTCACATTCCTCTCCCACTCCAGTATAAATACCCCTATTACCCACGATTGAAAGAGAGCTTCCAGAGAGAATTTTGAGAGAGAAACCCTAAAGAAAAACCAGATTGTTTCACCCACAATCTCTACCTTAGAGTCTCTACAAATTCCTCAACTCTCTTCCTCTCCATTGTCAAATCCTTGAGAGGTATTATACCAAACCAGGTTCTCACCATCATCATCATTGTGAGACTGCTATTTGGGTTTCTGGGAAGCAGTTAGGAAGGAACCAATCTTCATTGGTTGATGCTACGGTCTAGTAGCGGAATCCGGGAAGCTAGAAAAGAAAAAGGTTCGGCGTAACCTCGTTGGAGCAAGAAGCTTGGAGGGCTTAGGTGCACTGGGTAGATTAGGCTTGGAGGGTCTATTGCTGTCCTTGTATCCCAACTGTATTTTCTAGTGGATTGATTACCGCTTGGAGGGCGGCGGAGAGGTTTTACGCCGAGGGCTTCGGTTTCCTCTTCGATAACACATCGCGTGTTGTCTTTGTGTTTGCATCTTCCTTCCTCTCTATCTTTGCCTTTTTAATTATCTGCTGAGATTTTATTTTGTTATGGCTTAGATAGTTTTTAACCAATTTCATATTATAGCATATGTTAAGTTTCCGCACACTAGTTGTTTGACATATTGCTTGATTTGGTTAAGTCGTAATTTGGGGGTCTAAACGTTCAAAGGTATTTTTTACGCGTTTTTGAACTTTCACAAGGGGTCAAGGATCACACTTAGGTATTAAAACCACAACAAGTGTACCCTCTCTGATACCAATTGAAATTTCAATAAGTGTATAAAACACCTTGAACGTTTAGACCCCCAATTTACAAATTACCAATTCAAGCTTAATATCAAACAATTAATGTGTGGAAAATGAACATAAACTTAATACCAAATTGATAAACCATCTAAACAAAATAAAATTACATCCACAGTAGAAATTAAATGGAAAAGATTAAGGAAAGAGAGATGCAAACACAAGGACAACATTCGATGTGTTATCGAAGAGGAAACCAAAGCCCTCGGCGTAAAACCTCTCCGCCGCTTTCCAAGTGGTAAACAATCCACTAAAGAATGTAGATGGGATACGTGAACAACAGAAGACCCTCCAAACCTAATCTAACCAATGTACCTAAGCCTTCCAAGCTCCTACTCTAATGAGGTTACGCCGAACCTATTTCTTCTTTATATTGTCAGATTCTGCTGTTTAACCATAGCATCAACCAATATGAAATTGGTCCCTTCTTAATTGCTTCCCAAACACCAAATGGCCTTCTCACAGATATGGGTATGGTGAGAAAAGGTTTTGGTAATGTACCTTTCAAGAATTTGACAATGGAGAGGAAGAGAGTAGAGGAATTTGAAGAGTCTCTATGTGAAGATTGTGGATGAATCAATCTTATTTTTCTCTAGGGTTTCTCTCTCAAAATTCTCTCTGGAAGCTCTCCTAATATCGTGGGTATAAGGGTATATATATAGTAGGGTGAGAAGGAATGTGAAAAGTCAGTTTTTCCCAAACAGGTTGTTCTAGTGACTTGACCTCGCGACTGGGTTGAGTCGCGAGTTCAAGCTGCGAGCTAACGACCTGGCCAACCTGGGACTTTTTTCCTATAGTGCAGCAGCTAGCGCAACTCTTTAGCTTCTGGCATGCTTGGCATATGTGCAACTTTTTAGGGCTTGCAAGCCGCGAGCCACCCGTGAGATCCAGTCACGAGTCCCTGCTTCTTTGCACAATCTTGAATATTTCTTCACACTCTCTCACACACTACCCTTACATAATTCCCACCTAAATATAAGGTTACTAAGTGCTAAAATACAAGCAAATTTGGCACAGAATAAAGCCAACAAGATGGTTGATAAAATTGAACCTTACAAGATTGAAGGACAAGGCGTATGCCACTACTATCAGTGACTCAGAATCCTCCACCTCTGATTTGGATTAAAGTTATGATGAAGAAGGAAATTTCTCAGCATTCATGATTGTTGCTCATGTCAAGTCTTTGGAGGACTTGAATTTGCTTGTGTAAGAGCTTGGGGAGCATAGTGATTAGGAATCCATGGGAATTGTAGAAGAATCAGATGCTGAAGAAGATGAAGATACAACTGGTCTTTAAGAGAACTATAATTCACTCATTGAGAAGTCCAGAGAATATGCAAGAGTGGCTAAGGCAGCTATGAAAAAGATGAAGAAAGCTGAGGAGGACTATAAAAGTCTCCTAGTGAGATATAAGGAGGCCAAGTGTGAGATAAAGATGCTAAATGGCAAGCTAACCAAAGCTTACACCAAGGTGAAGTTCCTTGAGCTTAAGGTGGTTCAAGCAAATGCCAAGGTAGAGTGAGTATCCACAAAGAAACTTGATGATGTCCTTTCCTCTCAAAAGAACTTCTCCAACAAAATCGGGTTAGGAGGCATCGGAGAAAGTAGTTCAGCTATGAACATCTCCAAAGAAGTGAATTTTGTGAAGGCTAAAGATCCAAGTTGTTGAAAAGATTTAGATATCGTGTGTTTTGAAAGAGGAGACATACAATCGACCCACCGGGATCGGGACGGGGGGTTGGGTATGGTCAAGTTGGGTAGGTGGGTTGGATACCACTACTGACAAGTGACAAAAGAACAGTTTGAAAGATTAGTTTAAGAAGTACAGTCCCAAGTCCAGACCTTTTCACATTGATGTCTAACATGCAAAAAACAATTTATATACCAAACTAACTTAATGTGATTACCCTTAGAAAAATGTTGAACACCTTGACTTGAGAATCATAATAATTTTGGTTCAACAAAAATAAGAGTAATGCTATATTTACAACATTTTTACAATAAATCGTATGTGGTGAGATTTTACTAATCTAATTTAGGTTCAATACTAACATCACTTTTTTACCCACAAATAATAACTTGTAGCATAAGATTTGTTATGAAAATATTGTGGACATATTATTTCTCCAAAATAATTCTGACCTCCCCAAATATAATTCTTAACCCCTTAAAAAAAGGCTTAAATATTAACAATAAAAATGAGTCCAAATAAGAACAAAAATAACTCAAACAAAAACAAGACTAGATCAAACAACAACAGGTGAAAATTTCTTCAAATTTAAAAAAAAAAAAAAAAGACTATTCATAAACAAAAATAAATAAAAATCCCTAATCATTCAAATTTGTAACCCATTCAGAAAATTACTTAAAAATAATCTTAAATTTCATTTCTCATTTAAAAAAAAAATGATATAAAGAGAAGCACTATGGTCATGGGTTATGCTTGGCAGTGCCAGCAACAATTTTGCTCTCCTTAGCGACTTTGCTCACAATTTTAGTAAATTCCATTATTTGTGTGTTTTTTGTGACATTGATATATTTAAGTTATTTATTTTTTAGAACTTTTATATTTTAACTTTTTTAGTGACCATTCTAAAAAGAATTCTAGAACCTCTATTGGCTTTGCTAAATATATGAAAGTCTTTTATTAATTTATTTATTTTTCGGAAATAATGGTAAAGAGTAAACCAACAAGAAGTCTTAGATTAAAAAAAGAAACAAAAACAAAAATTTTGTTTTGGTTTTAATATTTTTTGGTCACTATTAATTTGGTCTCTACATTTTGATAATAGTCAATTTAGTCATTGTTATTTTCAACTTATAATCAATTGAAGTCAATTTTCATTAGTGAGTTGACGATAAAGACCAAATTGCTGCAACTTAAAAACATCAAAGATCAAATTGACTCTTACCAAAATGTAAAAACCAAATTGACAATAATTATTATTTTATTTTTATTTTTATTTTTATTTTTATCGCATAGATACTCAGGTCTTGTATTGCATTACTGCAAGACATCAACATCATTCTATGTTGCTTAGCTCCAATTTTAATCTCTAAATATTTATGTATAATCTTTTCTTATAGGAGAAATTACACTTTACCACCCTAAACTATACTCCTAATTATACTTTACACCCTAAACTTTTCGAATACATTTGTTGCACATTAAACTATGACCATTGTTACACTTTGCACTATAATGTCAAGTTTGCTGTTAACTTGGATGGAAAAGTATGACATCGCATGAAAAGATCCAATTGCCCATTTTCTCAATACTTCAAAAAAAAAAAAAAAAAAATACACTTTACTATCCTAAACTATACTCCCTATTACACTTAATTTGCACCCTAGACTTTGAGGTATAACACAGATATGAACTAGTCACAATTGAGGCTCCTTGTAATTATTAATAAAGCCTAGTTTAGCCCAGTAAATACCCAATGTCGGACTTTAACACACACCCACACACATCATACAATCAATCAAATTGGGGCATCACAGTTCAAGGTTCTAAATCTGACATAATTTATTCTTAATATATTAAAATGCAATCATTTATGAAAAGGGAATTAGGAATTTTTTTTAATCTACAAAATCATCGATAATTGAATCCATACTAATTGTCGCAGCGATGTCCCTTTCAATGAATAACATCGTAGCATTCATAAAAAACTCATTTCCAATTTGTTGCAAAGGTTAGATTTGATGACATTCATAGTTGAGGTGCTTGCTCTATAATCTCTCACTCTATTTTCTCTCGGTTAGGCTACTAAGTTACTTAGAATTTTTTTGTGTCTTTGATGCATGTGTCTAATGTTGGGTAAGGATAAAATTATTTTGTTTAGAATTTTTTAAAGGGTTGGGTTCTTTGTCATGGGTAGAATTGGTTGATTATGTTTTTTTTAGCTATGCTATTGGTAACTCTCTTGTTGTTGTCCTAATTTTTTTGGGTTTATTAATTTTATTTTAGATTTTAGATCTATAAAAAAATTCTATGGCCTTTAAAAGAATTAATGATATTGTTAAAGGGGGGCCAAGTGTAATTTTATTGAACCATATTGCTAAAATTAGTAATATATATATATATATATATATATAAAACTTGGGGTGGCCATTTCCCCTCAATGCCAAAGAATGCTTTAAAATCATACCACTCACATTATTATACATTAATTGTGTTTTTGTTTAGAGCAGTAGAGGGGGAGCATAGAATGGGATTTCAAAATAGGATTTTTTTTTTTTTTTTTTTTTTGGAATTATATCTTTACATTCAAATAAAAAAGGGGGAAAAAAAAAAGAATTGTAGTGAATTGCAATTGCTCATAATCTCCAAATTCATAAATAAACTTGCTCTATAATACTATAGTGAATTACCATTTATCTCAAAACTTAATATAAGGGTCATAATTGTATATATTGGCATATTTGAGTAAAAAATATAGAAATTCATCATCGTCCTAACTATACACTCAACCCTAATAATAATAATAATAATTGTAAGGACTAAAATGGGTTAGGCCCAAAATAGGATTGGGTTCTAGCCCAAGCGGCCCAAACAATAAATTTGTAGAGTGTGAATGAAAGAACTAGATCTACTCCAGAAGAAAAACGATTAAATTTGGTAATTTAAGATTGTTAGACACACGTAAGATGAGAAAATATGTCCTTGGAGTAACTCGAGGGGTTCATATTATATTGTACTTGTTAAACAATAAGATCATACAAAAATTCACAGTTTTCTTCTCAAATTACTTGATTTTTTAAAATCCCCCTTTTTTGGTACATCTTCCTATGTTATATACTACAATCTTGGTACCATCCCTACCACACGCATGTAGGTTAGATTCAGGAAACTCCTCTCTCTCCCATCCAACACCTCCCAGAACCATCAACTAGTAGCTGTAAGGCTGCTTGGTTACTGTTCAGGCATCACTTCCACATTAATGCGGCCAGAGAGTTGGTTGGGAGGTATTTAATGCGGAGGTAGCAGCTTTTGAAGATATTTGTTTGCCCTTTTTCCTTTTTCTACCCCTTGTCCAACGTCCAACCCTTATTTGTGATGTAACTTTGAAGAAGGTCCATGATGATATGACACTCTTACTGACCTCGGATACTAAATACCGAGATGGCTTTTCTCCTCGGACATTCGTTGGACTTATCTTTTATTATCCCTACTCTTCTCTTTATTCTGTTCCCCTTATAATTTCATCTGAACATCCTCGGATGGTCCAATGTCCTCGGATTGGGCCATAGGCCCAATTAGTATAGCCTTAACAGTACCTCCTAATTAAATGGCCCCCACAATAACAATAATAATACTAATACTAATAATAATAATAGAATTGAAGAATGCTTATATATAGTTCTTACAATCTAATGTCTTTGTATGTTTTTTTTTTAATATTAAAAAAATCATCATTTACCTATATCGTAACAAAAGGTATTTACTATTTCCAATAATTGTGAGTTGTGACATTATATATATAAAAAAATTATTAAAAAGAAAAAAAACCCATATAGAGTTAAAAAACATACCATTTTAAAAATGAAAGTGGAAGTTCAACAATGTGGAGAGTTGTGGAAGCATAATAGCGGTTATATAGTGTTGAGGAGTTGAAATGAGAAAGTTAAAATAAATAAAAAATATTGATAAGATAAAACAATGAAAACAAATAGATTTGTTGGATTTTACAGGCGAATATTTTACATTTTGCTGTCTTAAGTCACAAAATGGTGGAGCATAATCTTTTACATGATAGTTTTTTTTTTTTTTCCCATGCAGTGGTAGAGAGAAAAATGTTGCAATTGCTGACTGCAACCAATTTCACACTAAATTTCAAAACTATCCTATGTGGTAGATTGTAGCTAGTTGCTTGTTACTTTCACATGAACCCACCACTTCTTTACCACTCACAGTTAGCCATATCAAATAGTTGTGAAAATGGGTATGGAATTAATTGTGATCCTATAATTTTTCTTCAAAAAAAAAAAGAAAACAAAACCAGCCTTGTTTAAGCAATTTGTTTGATCAGGAGTCTTGGGTAGCAAAGTAGAAAACCAGGCAAGGGTGCACTAGCAACACACAAGGTAAATGTATTTCGATAAAACAAGAACACAAACCCAGATCTAAGTGTGTTCCCACAACAACAACAGACCTAACAGCCACAATACCCACACCAACACCCACAACAACCCTACATGATGATGCCACCAAAAGCCCAGCCCAGTGCGACGGTTCAAGCCCCACCTTAGATGTGGGCCCCTTAGGCACTGGCACAACACCACCTCCACCACCAAACTCAAGCCCAAGCCTAGCCCACCAGTGCCGATGAGGTCCGCACTCTTTAGATCGAAGACCTCCAGTACTAGATGGACAAGAATTATCCCTACAACTATTTTGCTCAGATTAGAGAGGTATACCCTTCACCTCACATCACTTTTCTACCTGCTTTTTATTCGCTTTTGGTGCTCATTATATGGAAATTTCTCTAACTCCTCTCTCCCTCAAATAGCTACTTGTCAATGTTCTATTTACCTATAAACATGTTCACAAGCTTTGGTATGAAGATTTTGATTCCTTAAAATTTACTTGGCATTTAACCCCACAAACAAGTAACTTCTAGTGGTGCTTCTTAAAGAAGTATGATATATCTAAAATGAGTTCTTACCTTGTTATGTATATATTAACCACAATTTTGAAATGAAACCAACAAGTCAACAACTATGACAAGCGTGTCTTCCATTAATCCAAGCTTATTTTTGTTTATTATTGCTTGCATGAATCGGCAATGAATTGTGAAAGGGTTTGGCTTACTTCCAATACTTTTTTAATTGAAATTTCCTTTAGCTTTAATGAGAAACTGTCATATCATCCACTAACTAAATAAAATGTGGAGATTAAAACCTACTACCACTTGCCATTGTATATTTAAAACAAAAGAACATGTTCAGTTAAAAAAGTATTGGAGATAAGACAAACCCATTGTAAAATACATAGATCTAAAAAGTTTAAAAATTATGATGAAAATACAAAAAAAAAAATCATTTAGACCGGTTGCTATAGCTACAAGGTCTTCCAATTACATATATATAAATAAGAAAATGCAAGCTAAGTCAATACATATTAGATAGTGTCAATTTTAATAATATAATGTGACCTACCATATTATTAAAACATCTTGATGTTCTATAATCACAATAATGTATGAAAAAAATAATTAAAAAATATATATATAATAAAAAAGTAAGTTCTTATTTTAAAATTGTTAGGACATATGTGATTCAATATTAGAAACATATGTCACTATTTTATGTAATTAGCTAATTCTTTGACAAAATGCACTTTACTTGTAATTGGGTAGATATAGGATGTGTTTAATACTTCAAGAAACAAGGTTTCAAGTTCAAGTGTTAAAGCCATGCTAGTTTGTCTAAGAATCAAGTTAGAAAGTGCAGGATTTCAAAGCTTGACAGCTAGCATCTATTGAGAATTAAAGAGAGCTGTTTCAGCCCGAGACTCAACAGCTGCTCGACAGATAGGGTATCTATCGAGATTTTCTTTTAGTTCTGATTTTCATTCAATTCATGAATGTATGTTTGGGCTTTCTTTTCTCACAACGTTAAACATATATAAGAATTATTTTAAGAGCCATAAAAGGTTAGGCATAGTTGTATAAGAGCACAATTCCACAAGTGTGAAGAAGAGCGTGACCGGAAACCTAGTTTTGCCCTAGTTCTTCTTTCTCTTCAGGAAGTTGCTATGTTTTGTACACTGTAGGGTTTTGTGACCAAGCAACTTCATGATCTTCATCATGTGATAAATTGAAGAATTTTAAAGCCAACATCCTTCTCATGTTGGTGATCAAGTTGCGTACTAGGATTTGTGATATTGGTTAGTCACCTACTGGGAGCCATGCATTGAAAAGGAGAGATTGTCACTACAGAACAAGTCCAATTGGGTATTGAGGTAAGGTTCAACTGTAGGTTGGTATAAGGTACTGGAATTCCTTTACTTGTAATTGCTTGTTTTGATAACAGTGAATTTTCGAGATTGGTGAACTTAAAATCACCCAGTGTGTTTTTTGTTGTATAGGTTTTCCCCATTCATAAACAAATCACCGTGTCAATTTATTTTCCACTGTATACTTTAGATAATTGGTGATTTGTTTGTGCTATCACGCACTTTTCATGTTAATTTGATTAATTAATAAATTTGGCTAATTAATCAATTAATTTATTAAAAGGAGTCAATAGATTCTTGGCCTATCAAGTGGTATTAGAGTAGGCACACTCTGATTATTGTTAATCATTGCTGTGTGATCCATTGACCCCTGTTGTCATAGCTGTAACTAGCTTGAAGAGATCTTTTACTTTCAAATACGTCTTGTTTTTCTAACCTCTACTTGTTTGAGTGTATCAGAAAATGCAAGTCTAATAGTTATTTGAATTCTATTATGATGACCATTGGAGAAGATCTCAGCTTGACAAAGAAGAAACTAGATGGTCTCAGAATAAAAATGTGCAAAGGAGTTCGTCTAAGAAGAGTGAAAGTTAAAAGTCTAGCTCATAAAAGGCAGATGAGAGAAAACACAATTCCAACTGATTTGTCATCTAAGCACGAAGTGTGCTTCATGATGAAGTTCGCATTTAAGGTTATGGACACGTACTTGTGGTACCTTGACAATAGTTGCTCAAGACACATGACTGGAGACTGATCTCTCTTCAAGGTTTTCAAGTTTAAAAAGGGTGGTAATGTCACTATTGGTGATGGGAGTAAACCACAGATTAAAGGAAAGGGAATCATCTCTCTAATTGGACTGCCAGATATTGCAAATGTTCTGTATGTAGAAGGTCTAAAAGTGAACCCGTTAAGCATAAGTTAGATATGTTATCAAGAATTCATGGTACTATTCTCAAAAGGAAAATGCCTTATCATGGATGAATCTGGAAAGAAGCTTATCAATGGTGTTCGCACTCTAGACAATTGTTATGGCTTGGTTCCTGATGTTGATATTATGTGCAATAGCATTCGTCTACCAAATGAATACCTATGGCACCAAAGGATGAGACATGCTAGTTACAAACATCTTTAAATTGTATCTAAGCATGAGTCAGTGTTAGGGATAACAAAGCTCAGTAGAGTGAGTAATGTGGTGTGTGGACCATGTCAGCTAAGGAAACAAACAAAAGCTAAACATCCGAGCACTCAGACATCTACTACATCCAAACCATTGGAGCTACTACATCTAGATCCTATGGGTCCAACTAGAACCAAGTCTCTTGGTGGAAAGAGATACATCATGGTTGTGGTAGACGGCTTCATTAGGTATACTTGGGTCATTCTTCTATGATCCAAGTCTGATGCTCCTGAACACATTGAAACTTTTTGCACAAGATTGTAGAATGAAAAGAGCCTAAAGATTGATCGAATTTGAAGTGATCATGGTAAAGAATTCCAGAACTCATATATGGAGTCCTTTTGTACAAGATCAGGTATATCTCAAGAATTCTCTACTCCTATTACTCCTCAGCAGAATAGTGTAGTAGAAATGAAGAACAGGTTATTCAAGAGATGGCTAGAGTAATGTTGCACAACATGGATGTGGCTAAAAGCTTGTGGGGTGAAGTCGTCAACACTGCCTGTTATATGGTTAATAGGGTGTATTTTAGACCTGGTACCAAGAAGACTCCATATGAGTTATGGAAGGGAAGGAAGCCAAATGTGAAGTATTTTAGAATCATTGGAAGTACATGTTTCATTCTCAAGTATAGAGAGAATGTGGGAAAATTTTACTCCCAAAGTGGTGAAGGAATACTTTTGGGATACTCTTCTACAAGCAAGGCTTACCGGGTATACAACAAAAGAACCATAAAAATAATGGAAATAGTAAATGTTGTTATTGATGAATCTTGACATACTAGTTCTGAAAAATTTCATAAGGAAATCCCCAAAGAAATTCTTCCTCCCGAGCCCAAGGAAGTTTAAGAAATTGTTGAACAAGAACCCACATCTCCTAGTACTCCAGATACTCAAAGTGTTGTAGAAGATTCAGCAAAATTATCTACCTCACCTGATTCTGAAACCTATAAAGAGAAAGGACCTTCCTCCAGGATCAAATTGAATCATCCTCTTGAAGTTATTGTGGGAAACATGAATGAATTTACACTAAAAAAGTGTACAGTTGATAAATGTGTTGCTAACTTTGACTTATTCTTTGTTAGGACATATGTGTTTCACTTGTTAAGAACATATATCATGATTTTATGTAATTGGCTTATCTTTTCACAAAATGCACTTTACTTGTATTTGGGTAGATTTAAGATGTTTTAAATACTTCAAGAAACCTTGTTTCAAGATCAAGTATTGAAGCTTTCAAGTCCGTTCAAGAAAATAAGTTTAGAGTGCAAAATCATTAAAGCTCGATAGATGGCTCGACAGCTGCATCTATCGAGCTTAAGGAAGCTGTTCTGCATTCGGTGTGCTTGACACCTGCTCGACAGCTACTTGACACCTGCTATCTGTCGAGGTTTAAGATTTTTAGAATTTCAATTTAATTTTCTTGGGATCCATGAGTGTGTCTTTAGGCCTTCTTTTCTCCTAAACCTAGACATATAAAAGGATCAGTTTAAGGGCCATCAAAGTGTTCACAAGTTGCACAAGCTTTTTGCAAACTCTGTTCAAGCAAACTGTGACCAAAGAAGAAGTTCTTACCCTAGTTCATCTCTTTCACTTGAAGAATTTGCTGTGTATGTACACCGTAGGGTTTTGTGACCAAGCATCTTCTTGATCTTCATCGTTTGCATGAACTGAAGAACTTTGCAACCAACAACCTTCTTAGTTGGTGATTCAAGTCGCGTACTGGGATCCGTGCAATTGGTTAGTCACGTACTGGGAGTCGTGTATCAGAAAGGGGATTTATTACTACAAAACAAGTCCAATTAAGTATTGGGGTAAGGGTTCAACTGTAGGTTGGTAAGGTACTTGGATTCTTTTACTTGTAACCGCTTGTTGTGATAATAGTGGAGTTTCGGGAGTAGTAACATGAAAATCACCCAGTGAGGTTTTTGCCATTAGGTTTTCCCCATTTGTAAACAAATAACCTTGTTATTTATTTATTTTCCGCTACATATTTAGTTTGTTGGTGATTTGTTTGTGCTACCACGTATTTGCATGATAAATTGATTAATTAATAGCTTGGCTAATTAATTCATTAATTTCTATCACAAGGGGTCATTCAGTTTGTGGCCTATCAAGTGATATTAGAGCAGGCACACTCTGACTAGGGTTTAATCTTTGCTATCTTGATCCATTGATCGTTGTTTGTCATGGATGAAGGACAGTCATTAATCATACCTCCTTTATTTGATGGCACTAATTATGCATACTGGAAATTACACATGGGAGCTTTCTTGCAGTCTTTAGATGAGAAAATGTGGCAAACTGTGGAGATAGGCTGGACTAAGCCTACAAAAGCGCCAGCCAACTGAGACAATGCCAAGATTAAGGCGGCAAACTTCAACAGCAAAGCTTTGAATGCATTGTTCAATGTTGTCACCAATGAGGAGTTCAAGAAGATATCCTCTATTGAAACTGCTAAGGAGGCTTGGACCATTCTCCTGACAACCTATGAGGGTACTAAGACTGTCAAGGACTCAAAGCTTCAGAAGCTCACTACAAGCTTTGAAGAGATAAAGATGGAGGAGGATGAGTTTTTTGATGAGTTCTATGCTACGTAGTGAACTCAGCCTTCTATCTTAGGGAAACCATTCCTGAACCCAAGATTGTGAGGAAAGTGCTCAGGTCTCTGCTTGAGAGATTTCACGCCAAGATTACGGCAATAGAGGAATCAAAGGATATTGACAAGATTCCTCTGATTGAGCTAGTTGGAAACTTGCAGACCTATAAGCTAGGGTTAACAAGAATAGGCAAATCGGGTAAAAGCAAGAGTATGGCACTGAAGGCCAAGAGCGATGAAACAGATGAATCTTCTGATGATGAAGATTCCAATATAAAGTCCTACATCACCAGGCAGTTCAAGAAGTTTATGAAGAATGCCAATGGAAAGGGTTTTGACAAGGACCGCAGGTAATCCAGATCTTCTTAGTTTAAAGGCTAAGACAAAGGGAAGAAGGATGTTAAGGAAGATGGTTAGTACACTATTCCCTCAGGACCTAAGTGCTTTGGGTGTCGAGGTTTTAGTCACATGAAGCATGAGTGTCCCACATACCTCAAAAGCATTGGGAAGAGTAAGGCACTTACTGTTACCTTGAGCGACACTGAGCCTAAGGATGATTCTGACAATGAGGGTGGAGGAATCTTAAATGCCTTCATGGCCACAGTCAATCCTATTGATGGGATTGTTGAAGATGTGGTTGAAGAAGAGGAGCTAGTGGACTTTAAGTTTGCGAAGATGGATGATCAAGATGACATCCATACTGCGTATGAGAAGCTGTATAAGCTTTCTGAGAAGCATGAAAAATTATATAAGCTAACCACCAAGAAGCTTAGTGATGTGGAACTTGACCGTGAGGAGCTTTCCACAAAGTTTGATAAAGTAAATCAGACTATTGAAGCACTGAGATTTGAGAATAATTTCTTAGCTGAGAAGACCAAGGAGCTTGAAGTGGAGCTGTTTCAAGTCAGAGCTCAATTGGAGAGGACTTCAAGCGCAAAGCTGGATAAGATGCTAAGCATTCAAAAATCTACTTTAGATTGAACAGGCTTACGGTATGATCTTTCTTCCTCTAATACTGCTTCTTCAGTACTACTATTTTTGTTCCTCCCGCTGATAATGTTAAAACTAAGAACAGTGAGATTAAAACTGAATTAGCTAGTGAGAACTTAGACAAAGGTAAATCTATCTTAGGAGCACCCCCTAAGCTTGAGAAGAAAGATGTTAAAAACCCTAGGGCTAAGAAGGCTAACTCTCAAAAGCCTAAACAAAAGAAGTAGCATCTTTGTCATCATTGTGGAGCTGCCGGTCATACTCGACCAAATTGCTATAAGTGGCTTGCCACTGAATAGAGCAACGGCATGATAACATCTGGAAACCAGAATCAACTTCAATCCTCTCACGCTCCCCTTGGTGATCTTCTCAAAGCCCTCATGTTCCTTTCGAACTTGAACGGTTTTAATTTTTTGCCTTCACTACCGGTTCAAGGGTTTGCTAGATGGAAAGGTTCTTCCAAGATGTGGAAGGAAAAAGGCTCTAAGCGATTCTATCACTTTTCTATCTCTCTTCTTGTTTTTGTGTGTGCATTACTATGTATTTTACTTTCATGTTTTGAGTCAGTCTAGTTTTTATGCTTTGTTTGGTAATTTTTCAGTTTTGCTTTGTTTTGTTTTTCATATAAAAATTTAAAAAAAAAATTGAAAAATCAGAAAAATACAAAAACAATGTGTGTTATGTGTACTTTGGTACTTGTGTACCTTGGATGGCCATTGAAACAAAGTCTTCTAAACTTTGTATCATTTTGTAGCTTAGATGAGCATCACTATGCACAACTAAGTAAGTGAGCTTTGTGGCTCATGTTTGTGATGAGTACAATTAAATTGTCTCTTAAACTTAACATGCATATCACTCTCTTTGACGAGAATGACTAAAAAATCCTGAGAGAAAGGCATAAATAACCATCTCACCACTATTGTCCGCCAATCATAATAAAACACGTATATGCTTTGGCGTAGCAAAAGTGCAGTCTCATTGACATTTATGTGCTTAGGCATAGCAAAATTAAAATGTCAAATATCATTGGGTGTTTCTTTTCTCTCTCTAATAAGCCCATGCATGATATGTTTAAAAGAAAAAATATGCAAAGAATCAAAAGCAAAAAGATAAAAAATGCTTTGAACATGATTGCAAGCATGTATTCTAGGAGATGTGGGAGTTATAGGATGTACCTCAAAGGTGACAGTCCCTATCGAGCAGTTATAATTGTGTGTGAGTTAAAATAATTTTCTCATATCTCAAATCGTCATAACATGCATACACTTTTGCAATCTTACGATGTTTTTCACACACAATACACAATATTCTTTGCTATTCTTGATACATGTGCAGGTACAATTGAAAGTTCAAATATGTGTATAAAACACCCTTGAACGTTTAGACCCCCAAAAACAAAATAACTAATTCAAGCTTTATGACAAACAACTAGTGTGCGGAAAATGAACATAAGCTATAAACAGAATTGGAAATCAATCTAAGCCAATTATAAATCACATTCACAGCAGAAAATAAAAGGCAAAGATAAAGGGAAGAGAGATGCAAACACAAGGACAACACACGATGTGTTATCGAAGAGGAAACCGAAGCCCTCGGCGTAAAACCTCTCCGCCGCCCTCCAAGCGGTCAATAATCCACTAGAAAATGTAGTTGGGATACATGAACAGCAATAGACCCTCCAAGTCTAATCTACCCGATGTACCTAAACCCTCCAAGCTTCTTGCTCCAACGAGGTTGTGCCGAACCTTTTTCTTTTCTAACTTACCGGATTCCGCTACTAGACCATAGCATCCGCCATCTTTGGCATCTTCCAATGCTTCCCAAAACTCCAAAAACACTCAATACTCTAAATGGGTATGGGTAGTATTTGAATAGAAATCTCCTCTCAATAGGTATGACAATGAGAGAGGGAATGAGAAGAGACTACAAAGATTTCTCTCTAAGAATGAGTAGCTCTCTCTAATTGGGTGGGTGTTTTGAAGAAACCTCTCTTAGGGTTTTTCTTTCTGAATAGCCACACATATTTTGTGGGAATAAGGGGTATTTATACTGGTGTGAGAAAAGAATGCAAAGAGTCAGTTTTTCCAAAAACAGGGCTGGCTGGCGACTTGACCTCGCGACTTAATTGAGTCGCGAATTCAAGTCGCAAGCTAGCTAAATGGCCAGTCTGGATTTTTGTTCTGTACTACTCCAACTGGCATGACTATTCAGCTCCCCTGCATGCTCTGCACGTGTGCAACTTTTGGCAGCTTGCAAGCCGCGAGCCACCCACGAGTCCTAGCCGCGAGTCTCTGCTTCACTGCACTGTCTTGAGCATTTCTTCACACTCTCTCACACACTACCCTTACATGATTCCCACCTAAATACAAGGTTTCTAAGTGCTGTATTACAAGCAAATTTGTCATGGAATAAAGCCAACATATGGTTGATTAAATTCAACCTTACAATCTCCCCCTTTGGCTATTCCATGACAAAACACCTTAAAATAGACTCTAGACTTAAACGTGAGTTTGGGAACAATGGCAAAACTCACTCACACCTAAATCTAGAAGCTGTGAAGCACTTGAATCATATGAACATGAGTCTCCTGAAACACAACAATACACCATGATCATTGTTTGCAGAAAAGCATGAAATGCATATGAAGCAAGCTATATGTGATCAAGCAAAGATGGAGTTAAAAAACAAACCATGGCTTGATCAACCAAGTGAACATCACAAGGTAGTGATCACAGTGCTCATTCACACTTGAACATACAAGCTAACAAGAACAATGCAAGTTACTTGTATGCCCAACACTCAACCAATGTATAATACACTAAGTATATGCATCTAGGAAAAATCCTACAAGGGCACAAGAGTGATAGTACATAAATCAAAATGCAAGATATTTAGATTAAAGTACTGATTTCAACATAGCATAAAGGCTGCATTAAGCAAGGTACATACCATAAAGCCTACAGAATCATGGAAACAAACCTTAAAAGCTTACAAAAGCAACATGGGCACAAATCACAAAATACTGAATATGAACTTAAGCAATATAAACTAAAAGTGCTTAAAGTTTCTCCCCTTCAAAGTGATGAGAAGTTGTGATGCACTTGGAACATATATACTTGTAACTTGAAACACTTGCACAAAACACATTAGACCCTCAAGGTAAAGCAAGTAATACAAAGACAAGTATAGTGTAACAAGTAAAAAGCGATCAAGTAAACATGTTGTGAAACATATGAGAAACTTGATCAAACACCAAAACAGTCATATAGAAATGACTACAAAGATCACATAGCAAAGCAATTGATCATCTGAACATGCATTCAATGAAGCACAATAGCATAAGGAAGTATGTATGTCCAAAACAAACATGATGCGATGAGAACAATAAAGCATAACTCAAAGCACTATAAAGCCAACAAGAAAACAAACAGAACAAAGTTTTCTAATTAACCCAAAGTCTTCTTCCCCTTGGTATATGCATCTCCACTATGGAAAATCTCTCCCCCTATAAATGTGCACGAGAAATAGAATTTCTCCCCCTAAGGATGTGCACAAGAGTCATATAGAAATGACAAAACACTCCGGTATACTTTCTAGAGTATATTCTCCCCTTTTTTGTCAGGAATAGACAAAGGGTTAAGGAGAAAAGAGGGCAAGAGATGAATGAACAAACAATGATAATGATGCATGAGGGGTGCAAGATGAATGAGAAAATGAAGCTTAAACCGAAGACAATGTAAAATGCTACAGAGCATAAGGTAAACATGACATGCGAGGATGAAGAAATAAGGTAAAGACCAATGCATGAAAAACGCATTGCATGACAAGGGTAGCAAAGGTGTGTGCAAAAGGTGGCTAAGTGCAATGCATGAAAAATGCACATGTGGGGCAAAGTGTACTAAATACACAACCAACGAACCAAACATGTTCCTAATGAGGAAACATGAGAAACCCCAAAGTTTGGTACTCATCGGAGTCCAAACAAGCGAGAAAATGTCTAAGAGGCATTTTATCAAACACCTAGCATGCACACTATGAACAATAATGTAAAACAATGCATGAACATCATGAAAATCACCCTTAATACATGTTCTTTCTGCCACAAGGGGCGAACAACCAATGCAAATCAACAAAAGAAACCAATCCTATGAAGAAATTTGACAAAAATTAAGTTTTCCCAACCCCTATGATGAAAATCCCAACCAAGAGAACAAAACTCTCCAAAACATAATCCAAGGATCAAAAATAATGAAAAGAATTTATAATTACCTTAGAAATGTTAATGGAATGAAAAACCATTCAAATTGGTTGGGTTTTGATGTAAAAATATTGAAAGAGGGGTTTTAGAGAGGATGGGAGAGGTTTAAAACAAGTTTCCCACAAAAAGCCCTTTAAAAAGCTGTTTCTGGGCGATTCGCGACTGGGCGAGTCGTGAGATTCAGTCGCGAAAATTTTCGCGAGTCGCGAGTGAGTCACGAGCAAGCGCGCAAGTAACGAGCAAGCCGCCCGCCAAAAGCTTCTAGATGAACTTGCGACTGGGGTTTCGCGACTGGCGAGTCGCCAGCTGAGCCGCGAAAAACTCTGACACCTGTTTTTCAATTCAGAACATGTTTAAACATTGAAAAACAAAGTAAGCACTAAACATAAACACAAAAAGTAATAAAAATCACTTCCAAAAACATATAAAATGATTAAAAATCATTTTGGATTAATCCATATAAGATTGAGCACACACACATCATATTTAGATAAGTACAATCTAACAAATGAGTAAGACATTCATTGAACATTAGGCAAGTGTGTTATGTGTGTGTATCAAATGTGGAATAGTCCTTAGTCTAGAGTGAAGCTTCAATGATCAATTTAATCAAGTCATACACAACTAGTACTAAGTCAAGTGGTCTATCTCAATTATAGAAATGAACATATATGACCTCCCACAAGAAAATGATTACATAAGATTGAAGCTTTTCATTTGGCTTCTTACAATTCATATCATTTGATCATTTTGAATCAATACAACTCATTTTTGAGATTGATGCCTGAAATTTTTCATATTTCAATTTGATGAACAAGCCTTTGGCTTTTTGGACATCATACATTTTCATATAAGTCGCTTTCCCTTTTTCCTAGTAGAATATTAGTATGTGCGACGGCTTTTGCAGCTCATTATCTCTTTTCATTTTGAGATTTACATTTAATGAGCTCTTTAAGTAATAAAAATAAAAGAGTGGGAAGAGATATAAGCACAAGTCTACGCATGTATCAAAATCAACATGACTATTGACTAATCATTCATGACAAGCTTGAAGATCGATTTACAACAATCACACAAAGATGTCAAGATTTTTCCCACAAAGATATAAGTGCAAAAATAACAAGCTAAGCTCAAAAATGCACAAAGCCATTTGTACAAAGGTACAAGACCAAACTCACATGTGATATGTGCTCAAACAAATACGATCAAACTTTTTAGATTTTTCACTTTTTATATGGTTTTGGACTTTTACTCACACAAAACAGAAACATAAAAGTAAGATAAAAAATGAAACAATGCATCAAAAATGAAACAATGCATACAAATAAATGCAAGATGCACAAAATGCAGGAAGATATGACATTTAATGCATGAAGGGTCCTACAAAGATCGAAAGAATTAGATCAAGGACCGAAATAGCAAAAGCTCAACCATAGGAACCCTTCCTCATCCAAACGGAATGATGGTTTGGAGTGAGTATCTCAAGAGAATTGAGACAAGGGTTGGAAGAATGAGAACCGGAGATGCACATAGTCAAGGAGTTAAGAGCATTGAACACTTTCTTTAACAACATGCTATTTTCACTCAAAACCGGTTTACTCTTTTTAGCACTTCTAAAAAGCTCAAGTTTCTCTTTTCTTTTGATTCTTTTAAAAGCATGAAACTTAGAGCATTGAGATCTTAGATGACCAAAGGCACCACAATGGTGGCAAACAATATGTTTGGGTCCACTAGGCTTTTTGGGAAGGGATCTAGCAACATGGTTTTGTTCCCTCTTCAACTTATGACATTGAGGTCTTATATGACCAATCACACCACAATGGTGGCAAGTAGGAACAAACTTAGATCCATCCAAAACCTTAGGTTGAGACCTAAACAAAGGCTTTGTCTTAACAGTCTTTCTCTCCACATTTTGATTTCTTTTGTGTGGAGGAACGTATATTGATTTGTCCTTAGAGGTAGAATACACATTAGGCACAAGATCGGGTATCACAACATGATTGCAACACATATTATCATCCATTTTATCAATGGGTTCAGCAATCAAACACTTGGCATGCATCTTAAGAGATTCATTATCAAATTTTAACTCATCAACAAGTTTGTTAGACAAAACAAGTTTAGCATCCAAGTCCATATTCAAACATTCAAACTCTTTTAGCTTTTCAAGAGAATCTTCAGCAAGTTTTTTATATTTCTCAACCAATTTGTTGGATTCATTGAGCTTAGCAATCAAATCATCCTTTTCACAAAATAACTTGCTTAAATTCTTTTGAAACTTCTTAGCATTTTTCTTCAAGAGTTTGTCAGCAACACCCATAGATTCAAATAACATGTCATCACACTTATGAGGATTAACACTCATAAAAGCATTTTCACAAACACGTGGCATGTTACATTCATCACCAACCAAATCATACAAAGAGGCATACAAAGCACAATCCATGGCAAATGAACACAAGGGGTCAAGGATCACACTTAGGTAATTAAACCACAACAAGTGTACCTGCTCTGATACCAATTGAAAGTTCAAATATGTGTATAAAACACCTTTGAACATTTAGACCCCCAAAAACAAAATAACTAATTCAAGCTTTATGATAAACAACTAGTGTGTGGAAAATGAACATAAGCTATAAACAGAATTGAAAATCAATCTAAGCCAATTATAAATCACATTCACAGCAGAAAATAAAAGGGAAAGATAAAGGGAAGAGAGATGCAAACACAAGGACAACACACGATGTGTTATCGAAGAGGAAACCGAAGCCCTCGGCGTAAAACCTCTCCGCCGCCCTCCAAGCGGTCAATAATCCACTAGAAAATGTAGTTGGGATATATGAACAGCAATAGACCCTCAAAGCCTAATCTACCCGATGTACCTAACCTCCAAGCTTCTTGCTCCAACGAGGTTGCGCCGAACCTTTTTCTTTTCTAGCTTACCGGATTCCGCTACTAGACCATAGCATCCTCCATCTTTAGCATCTTCCAATGCTTCCCAAAACTCCAAAAACACTCAATACTCTAAATGGGTATGGGTAGTATTTGGATAGAAATCTCCTCTCAATAGGTATGACAATGAGAGAGGGAATGAGAAGAGACTACAAAGATTTCTCTCTAAGAATGAGTAGCTCTCTCTAATTGGGTGGGTGTTTTGAAGAAACCTCTCTTAGGGTTTTTCTTTCTGAATAGCCACACATATTTTTTGGGAATGAGGGGTATTTATACTGGTGTGAGAAAAGAATGCAAAGAGTCAGTTTTTCCAAAAACAGGGCTGGCTGGCGACTTGACCTTGCGACTTAACTGAGTCGCGAATTCAAGTCGCGAGCTAGCTAAATGGCCAGTCTGGATTTTTGTCCTGTACTACTCCAGCTGGCATGACTGTTCAGCTCCCCTGCATACTCTGCACGTGTGCAACTTTTGGCGGCTTGCAAGCCGCGAGTCACCTGCGAGTCCTAGTCGCGAGTCTCTGCTTCACTGCACTGTCTTGAGCATTTCTTCACACTCTCTCACACACTACCCTTACATGATTCCCACATAAATACAAGGTTTCTAAGTGCTGTATTACAAGCAAATTTGTCATGGAATAAAGCCAACACATGGTTGATTAAATTCAACCTTACAACAATGTGATTTGGCCATCACAAGATTTTACATGTATTAATGTATGCTCACTAAACTGTCTAAGACTTGTTGTTGAAATATAAAATTGGTTAGACTTGTTTAGTATATGTGTTTTTGAAGATCCATGTGCTTAATACTATTATTGAGAGATGATTTTTGAGAGCTTAATATGTTGATTGGATCATTTGTTGAGTTGCATGTTGGATTGCATTCATGTTTTTGTTTTTCACATCTTGAAAAAATGTTTTTAAAAGCTGGCTCAACACCTCCTCGATAGCTGGCTATCTGTTGAGCTTCCTTAAGCTTTTTCTTATCACAATCTTGCCTGCTTCTCGATACCCGGTGGATCTATCGAGATTGGGTCTGTTTGCTCGATAGCTTCTCGATACCTGGTGGATCGATCGAGTTTCTGTTCTAAATTCTGGTGTGATGATCCTCGATACCTCCTCGACACCTCAGCTGTCAACGAGTATTTCCTTGACACCTCCTCGACAGATCATTTGATACCTCTCGATACCTGCATCTGTCGAGATTTACTGGCTTTCCAATATAAAGCCCCTATGTGATCTGGATCTCATTTCCATCGATCTCTCTCTTGATACTTCTCTGTTTCTCTCCCAAAAACACTCCAATCTCACTCCTACCTTGGTTCTCAAGGATTTTCCAAGGTTTTTCAAATTTTTCTTCATTTGGTAAGCCTCTAATCCTTTCTCATTCATGCATTTCATGTTTTGAAACCTAGGATTTGGAGTTTTTGGAAATATTTGGGGTTTTTCAAAATGGATGAGATTTTATTGAAATTTTGGGTTGAGTTTTCACTTAAATGTGTTTAAAACCTCATACATTGCATCACGTTAGCATTATAATGGTATTGCTATACATTTAGATGTGTGCTATATGTTTGTGTGCTGATAGGTTTGGATTGGGCTGAGCCCATGATGCAATTTTTTTTTGCATGTAACATGTTCATGCATTTCCCATGCATACGTACTTCTTTTCAATATATTTGATATATTTGAAAATTTTTGGGACTTTTTTGATTGTTTTTCTTTCTTTCCTTCTCTATTGTTTACATCAGTCATGTCTATGGCACCTAAGTGTAAATCCACTCCAGCCCGGAATCCTCTTTGTTCTGGTGCTTCCTCTTCATCTGATCCTACCCTATCTAATATCTGGTTCCATGATGGTGATGCCTTTAAGGCATTTTTAGAGAACTTTTCTAGACAAGGCATTTATTCGGAATGCCAAGTCCTCTTGATGGATTTTGCAAACACCGACCTTCCCTCTGTCATTCATAGTAAAGGATGGGAGTCACTATGTGATGTCTCGGACACCTATCCTCTCATGCTTATCCAGGATTTTTACTCCAACATGCACGGGATTGATCGGTTTATACCTCGTTTCTTCACTCACGTTTGGGCTATGCGTATTCCTATCACACCACAGTTGGTTATAGATCTGTTTCGGGTCCCTAGGATAGAGTTTCCTGACTATCCTGGTTGTGAGTATCTGAGGACTATGTCTAGGGATGAGCTCATGTCTGCTTTCTGTGAGCGCCCTACTGCTTATGGTGAGCGTGTTTCACACCATGTTGACCTTTTGCTAAAGGTCCTAGATTCATGAAAATGGTGATGACTTTTATTTTGCATCCCATCTCTCACTATAACTCCATCACAGAGCCTCGTGCTCAGTTTTTATTGTCTCTTCTTGAGCATCTTACCATAGACTTCCCTTCTCATTTCATTCTATCTATTATAGATGTTCATCTAGATTCGGTGACCCGTGATAAACTCATTTTTCCTTCTGCTATCACGAGGATTCTATGCCATTTTTTTGTTCCTTTTCCCTCTTCCGACCATTTTACCGTCATGTGTGCCACATATTACGCTACTGTTAAACCTAGTGAGGCCCAACTTCGGTCGCAGCAATCGGATTTAGAAACTCCTTCCTCCCATTCCACTCCATCCTGTTCGGCTCCATCCACATCGACTCCTCCTTCCTCTTTGAGTGATGTGTCTCTAGGAGATATCATGGCGTAGCTACAACACATGGATGCTCGCCTCAATACACTTTCTACAGAGTTGTATTATGTGAATGTTCATGTCAGTCATATTGCACGACAACAGGCATCTATGGGTGGCTTTGCTTCTAAGGCTACTCCTTCACCACCTTCTCCCGTGGCTTCTACTTCTGTGGATAAGGATGATGATGATGATGCTTCTGATGATGATGATGAAGATGCTAGCTCTGCTGATGAGATGTCTACTTGACACTCTTACCCTTTGTCATTCGTGACAAAAAGGGGGAGTAATTTTGGTATGAGAGTAGTCCATCTTAGGGGGAGAGTTAGTATAGGATCATTTTGTTAGGAAGAGTGTTGATACATTTTAAAGGATATAGTGAGAATAGTATGTATCTTTTCTTTCCTTTTTTTTTGATACATTACTTTTGTACTTGAGGTCTTGTGATCATTTCTAGACATACATTGTACTTATCTCTTTATTTATATTGATGTATGTTTTTCTTTCACCTACACCTTCATGTGTTGTTTCTTTTCTCCCTTTATACACATGTTTCTTATACTTGTATGCACACACATGTTTCTTATACTTGTATGCAATCTATTATTTCTGTTTCACACAAAGATGCCTTGATGAGTTCTGTTTAAAGTGTTTCAGAAATATAGGTTGTTAAAGTCTACTTGCCATAAACTCTCTTCTTACAAAATTTTTTCAAGAGTTTGTGTTAGGATAGATTTTATTGTATTTAACAGGTGAATATGAGTTGAGTGATTTATGACTTCTCTCATACGTTCATTTGTTTGTTGTGGTTTTGTCACAGATTGCCAAAGAGGGAGATTGTTAGGACATATGTTTCACTTGTTAAGAACATATGTCATGATTTTATATAATTGGCTTATCTTTTGACAAAATGCACTTTACTTGTATTTTGGTAGATTTAGGATATTTTAAATACTTCAAGAAACCTTATTTCAAGATCAAGTATTGAAGCTTTCAAGACTGTTCAAGAAAACAAGTTCAAAGTGCAAAATCATTAAAGCTCGACAGCTGCATCTATCGAGCTAAAGGAAGCTGTTCTACATTCGGTGTGCTCGACAGCTGCTCGACACCTACTAACTGTCGAGGTTTAATATTTTTAGAATTTCAATATGATTTTTTTGGGATCCGTGAATGTGTCTTTGGGCCTTCTTTTCTCCTAAACCTAAACATATAAAAGGACCAGTTTAAGGGCCGTCAAAGTATTCACAAGTTGCACAAGTTTTGAGCAAACTCTGTTCAAGCAAATTATGACTAGAAACGAAGTTCTTACCCTAGTTCATCTCTTTCTCTTGAAGAAGTTGCTGTGTATGTGCACCGTAGGGTTTTGTGACCAAACATCTTCTTGATCTTCATCGTTTGAATAAACTGAAGAACTTTGCAACCAATAACCTTCTTAGTTGGTGATTGAAGTTGCGTACTAGGATCTGTGCAATTGGTTAGTCACATACTGGTAGTCATGCATCAGAAAGGGGAACTGTCACTACAGAACAAGTCCAATTGGGTATTGGGGTAAGGGTTCAACTGTAAATTGGTAAGGTACTTAGATTCCCTTACTTGTAATCACTTGTTGTGATAATAGTGTCAGGAGTGACCTAAAAATCACCAAGTTGGGTTTTTGTCGTTAGATTTTCCCCATTCGTAAACAAATCACTATGTTATTTATTTTCCGCTGCATATTTAGTTTGTTGGTGATTTGTTTGTGCTACCACGTGTTTGCATGATAAATTGATTAATTAATAATTTGGCTAATTAATTAATTAAATTCTATCACAAGGGGTCATTCAGTTTGTGGCCTATCATTCTTGTTACTTGTTGTAGGTTAAACCCACTAAAGCTGAGGAAGCTCTTTAGGATGAAAGTTGGGTAGAAGCTATGCATGATGAACTGCTTCAATTTCAGAGGAATAATATCTGGACCTTAGTACCTAGACCGGAGGGTGAGCACATCATCGACACAAAGTGGATATTCTGTGTAAGGTTGAATTTAATCAACCATCTTGTTGGCTTTATTCCATGCCAAATTTGCTTGTATTTCAGCATTTAGTAACCCTGTATTTAGGTGGGTTTTGTTGTAAGGGTAGTGAGTGAGATAGAGTGTTGATTGCTCAAGAGTGTGCAAGAAAACAGAGACTCTGGCTTGATCTCGCGGGTGACTCGCAATTGCAAGCCTCTAGATGCATCACACGTGCCAAGCATGCCAGAAGGTGAACAGTCATGCTAGCTGGAGCACTACAGGACAACTGGCCATACGATTATCTCGCGACTGGATCTTGCGACTCAGTCAAGTTGTGAGGCCAAGCTGCGAGCCAGTCCTGTTTTGAAAAACCTGACGTTTCACATTCTCCTCTCACCTTAGTATAAATACCCCTTATACTCACAAATGAAAGAGAGCTTCCAGAGAGAATTTTGAGAGAGAAACCCTAGAGTAAAACAAGATTGATTCACCTAACATCTATACATTAGAGTCTCTTCAAATTCCTCAACTCTTTTCCTCTCTATTGTCAAACCCTTGAAAGGCATTTTACCAAAACCTTGTTCTCATCATATTCATTACTGTGAGAGGGCTATTTAGTGTTTTGGGAAGTAGTTAGGAAGGAACCAATCTACATTGGTTGATGCTATGGTCAAGTAGCGGAATCCGGGAAGCTAGAAAAGAAAAAGGTTCGGCGCAATCTCGTTGGAGCAAGAAGTTTGGAGGGCTTAAGTGCACCGGGTAGATTAGGCTTAGAGGGTCTATTGCTGTCCATGTATCCCAACTACATTTTGTAGTGGATTGTTTACCACTTGGAGGGTGGTGGAGAGGTTTTACGCCGAGGGCTTCGTTTTCCTCTTGGATAACACATCGCGTGTTGTTTTTATATTTGCATCTTCCTTCCCTTTTATCTTTGCCTTTTATTATCTGCTGTGGGTTGTGATTTTAATTTGGCTTAGATAATTTTTCCAATTGTATATTATAGCTTTTGTTCATTTTTCGCACACTAGTTGTTTAACATAAAGCTTGAATTGGTTAATTTGTAAATTGGGGGTCTAAATACTCAAGGGGGTTTTTACACTATTTGAACTTTCAATTGGTATCAAAGCAGGTACACTTTTAGTGGTTTGATTACCATAGTGTGATCCTTGACTCCCTATTGAGATGGATCGATTTCAATCTCTAAATGCACCTCCATATTTTGATGGTAGTAATTATGCTTTTTGTTTTTAACACAAGCCTTTGACTCTTTCTATAATAAGTTGAATAAGGTAATTATAAGCAAGTTCAATTTGGGAGAGAAAACGGAGGATTCTAAAATTGTAAGGAAGATCCTTCGATCATTGCCAGAAAGTTTTTTTGCTAAAGTGATAGTGATTGAAGAGAGCAAGGACCTTGATGACATCAAAGTCCAGGAGCTGGTTGGTTCTCATCAGACTTATGAGATGTCGTTGCCCAATCAATGGAAGAGTAAATCTCTTGCTCTTAAGACCATTAATGAGAAGGTGGAAGACCATGACTCATCGGGAGAAGATGTGGTTGACAAAGATGTTGCATACCTTGTAAAAAGTTTCTGAAAATTCTTGAAATTCAAAAATAATGGCAAATTTGGTGATAAAGGAAAATTCCAAAGTTCAGGAAGGGAGAAAAGGGAATTCAAAAAGAAAGATGGAAAAGAATTCCAATCTACAAAAGGTATCACTTGTTTCGAATGTAACGGGCATTGACACTTTAAGAAAGAATGTCCAAATTATTTGAAATCGAAAGGCAAAGTGTATACCACGACATTGAGTGACTCGGATTCATCCGACTCAAATTCTGAAGAAAGCTGTGATGGAGAGGGGAACTATTCAGCTTTTATGACTACTGCCCATGTTGAGTCTTCAGACGAGTTGAATCTACTTATACGAGACCTTGGAGAACATAGTGATGAAGAATCACTGGGAGTTGTTGAAGAATCAGATGTTGAAGAAGATGAAAGCACAGCCAATCTTCAAGAGAATTATAACTCACTCTTGGAGAAGTCGGGTGAGTACACAAGGGTGGCCAAGGTAGTTGTGAGAAAAATGAAGAAGGCAGAGGAGGATTATAAAAGTTTCCTAATCCGATATAGGGAGGCCAAATGTGAGATAGAAACACTGAATGGTGAGCTGTTGGAAGCTTACACAAAAGTGAGATTCTTGAGCAAGAGGTTGTGCAAGCGAATGCTAAAATAGAGAGGGTCACCACCAAGAAGCTAGATGATGTTATTTCATCTCAAAAGAGCTTTTCAGACAAATCCGGATTGGGATATACCGGAGGAAGTAGCTCATCTAGAAATGTCACTAAAGAAGTGAAGTTTGTAAAGGCCAAAGAATCAGCTGATGTTGGTCCTACTGCTGAGAAGCCCAAGATAGAGGAGAAGAGAAATGTGGGGAATGAACGGTTGTTGAATTCACGTAATCAATCTGTGGGCAGGTCTGAATCTCGAGCCAAGTCTCGTCCACGACCACAAAGAGGTCCTAGATCAAATTATGTGTCATCATTGTGGACTTCAAGGGCATACTCGACCAAATTGTCAAAAGTTGAGAGTAAAGAATAGTGTAACTCCTTAAAGGTAACGAGGACCTATAAATGATAGAAGAAATTGGGCTGGTGAACCATCAAGAGATCAAAACGGTGATCCCGGAATGATGAACGTGATGAAGATGATTGGTACATTCACCAACTGCTTAGAAAGCTTCACACGAAGGTTTGAAAGCCCTAACTCCCGTACCCAATCCTATAAGGAAATCACCCCAAATGCAAGTGACGTGTGGGTGAAAAAGGGTACTCATACATAAGCATTACAACATGTCCACGCATTAATTCTTCCTATGCTTTGTGACGGTGTTTAAGTGTTTGCTTATTGTTTATGTTGATGGTTGTTTATTTATCTTTTTGTGCATACTTTTGGTTGTCCTTTTATTTTTTATCAATCTTTTTCTTCTTATGTGTCAAAAATCCAAAAATCACATAAAAATTAGAAAATCAAAAAGTTTGATTGACATAGTTGAGTTTTGTCTCAAAACTTGTTTTGCCTTGTACCTTTGTGCTAATGGCTTTGTGCATTTTCGAGCATAACTTGTTTCTTTGCACTCTTATCACTATGGGAGAAATCTTGAAATCTATGTGATTGTTGTAGATAAATCTTCAAACTTGTCATGAATGATTAGTGAATGGTTATGATGCTTTTAAGACATGCATAGACTTGTGTTTATATATCTTCCCACTCTTTATTTTTGTTTTTGCTAAAAAGAGCTCACCAAATGTAAATCTCCAAATGAAAAGAGATATTGAGCTGCAAAAGCCTGTTGCACATACTAGTATTCAACTTGGAAAAAGGGAAAGCGACCAAAGATTAAAGTGAATGTTTATTCAAAAAGCCAAAGACTATCTCATCAAAGTGACATATCAAATATCACTCTCACAATGAGAGGCGATTGTCTCAAAAAGTTTAGAAAGATCAAATGTTATGATTGAAAGTGGAGTCAAGTGTAAAGCTCCAAGTTATGTTATCAAGTTTTGTAGGAGGTCATATATACATATTTCTATAATTGAGATGGGTCACATGATCTAGTGCTAATTGTGTATGACTTGGTTGAATTGATCATTGAAGCTTCACATTAAACTAAGGACTATCTCATTATTAATATCCACACACAACACACAAGTCTATGTTCAATAAATGCCATATTCATTTGTGTAATTGTACTTAATTAAATGTGCTTTCACATACTCAATCTTTGTTGATTCAAACACAAAAAGATTTTTGAGTGTTTTAGGTATTTTTGGAAAGTATTTTGTTCTTAAAATTTGAAGATTTCAAAAGATAATTTTTACCCTGGTTTGGCAATTCATTCGCGGGCAAATCAAGTCGCAGACCTCAGTCGCGAGTTTGTGGGTCAATTTTGGCGACTTGTTCACGAGTGGAAGGTCCAGTTGTGAGGATTACTCAGAGATTTTCGTGGCTCAGCTCGCGACTCCCTCGCGGGTAGACCTTCCAGTCACGAAAAACACTTAGAAATTTTTTTCAAAATTTTGTCTTTGAGTGTTTTGGCAGCTTGACTTGGCGACTTGTTGGCAACTCACTTTAGTCGCGAAAAACGCGTGTTTGGCAAAAATAGGGGAAATTTTACTATTCACTTACTCTCTCAACTGTTCTTACCCAAAAACTCCGTGTCTCCATTCACAAACTCCATTGTTGCACTTGGTCACCTTCAAATCTTCGAAAAACAAGGTATGGGCTTTTATTCTCTCATCTCATATCTCTTACTTTGATCTTCATTTTCGTGTATATTTGTGTTGGTGTGTTTGATTTTTGTTATGGGTTTGTTTCGTGTTTTTGGGTCTGTTCTTGTTTAGATTTTGTAAGAAATTTTTCCCATGCATATTTTTGTTCAGTTGTTGGTTTCATATATATTCTTCTATTTGTCATCTTAAGTTTATCTGATTGCCTAATCTTTATTTGATGTTCTATGACATGTTGGTTTCTTTTACCCATTTTGCTTGAACCTAATTCATATGGGTCTTTTGTGATCTCTGATCTTTCATTTGTGGTGAATCTGGTTTGTTGTCTTTGTCTGCCATGTGATTAATGTAACTTGTGATTAGTTGCATTTAGCACCGTACCATGTCTTGTCATGTGGTGTATGCATTATTTGTGGGGCTGGTGTGTTAGCATAATATTGTCATTCCATGATATTATCCTCATTTCTCTTTGATTAGGTTTATACTATGTGGCATTTGCTTCACCAAATTACTCATTTTTATGACATATTCCCTGGTGTTTATAATTCTATCTATTGTGCTATCTATGTGTTATGGCCTCTTCTGCTTGATTACAGATGGCTCCCTCAACTCCGAAGAAGAAAACTCTTGCAAAGAAGGCTGACAAACGATTAAAAATGGATAATAATCTGTTTAGGTCTGTTCAACACTTTGAGAGATACAAAGATTCTTTCATGAAGGGAACCATAATTCAAGAGAGATTTGTGGATCTAGTGGACTTAAAGGACACATTTATTCCCACCTGTTTTGAGGGCAGAGGTTGGGAAAAGTTGTTAAGTGGATTACCAGGTGTGTGTGAGCCTCTGATAAGGGAATTCTACTCCAATGTGAAGATTAGGGAAGATGAGTTAGATTGTTGGGTAAGAGGGCATGAATTCACTCTAGATGCCCATGATATTGATGAGGTCCTTGGTCTTGAGGGTTTAGAGGAGCATGAGTTTACCAACTACAAAGACAGTATGTTGTCTTTAGAAACTATCCAAAACCGCATTGGTGGTCAAAGAGAAGGGAAATGTCTCAATACTACAGCATTTCCAGTTGACATGAGGTGCCTCACCATCATCATGATGAACAACTTGTATCTTGTGAAGAAGCTCACTACTATCAACAATGTCAGAGCCATTTTTCTTACAGAACTCAAGGAGAAAACATTCATTGATATCAGCTCCCATGTATTTGATACAATAATGGATGAGACCAGAACAACTTCCCGTGCTAAGCTGATTTTTCCTAGCCTTCTCATGCGGATTTTCAGAGCAAAAGGTGTCCCAATTCCTCAAGACCTCAGCCTAATGCCAACACCCTCAACAATCAACAAGCAAACCATCATAAGGATACAAGTACGGCTTCCGGGTGATGTAGATGAAGAAGGGGCTGAACAAGAAGAAGGTGATCCAACGGATACTAAAGCAGAGGCTACAGGACAGTTATCCACACTCGGAAGCAGAGCAAAGAGGAACAGGGCCTCTACCTTAACAACTGCACCTTAAGATGCATTTCAGGTCATCCTGGAAAGGCTTGATGGACTCAGAGATGTCCAAATAGTACAGTCTGAGAGGATGGCAGCCATGTAGGATTAGCTTGATATTCTCTCCGCAAAACTTGACAGCTTCACCACACATTATGGGCAGTGACCCTTTGGCCATTCCGATAAAAAAGGGGGAGAAATTTTGGGAAACAGACCTTGAAGGGGAGCACTATGTTGAAGGGGAGCAGTCATAAAGCACTTGAAACTTGGTTTATGTTATGTTTTGATAAAATGTTACTATGGGTTTGATACACTAAGATTTTGGTGTATTTTTGTTTCTAACTCATAACTTATAAACTTGGTTTACTCTTTATATATATTGTTGATGTGTTTCAGTATATATTGTGTTTTGTACCCATGTTGCTTTTGTAAGCTTTTAGGGTTATGTTTTATGCATATTTGTAGGCTTTATGGTTTGTACCATGCTTTATGCAACCTTTTATGCTTTGTTTAAATCAGTACTTCTATCTAAATGTCTTGCATTTTCTTTTATGTACTGTCACTCTTGTGCCCTTGTAGGATTGTTCCTAGATGCATATACTTAGTGTATTATGCAATGGTTGAGTGTTGGGTATACAAGTAACTTGCATTGTTCTTGTTAACCTGTATGTTCAAGTGTTCATTCCAAGTGTGAATGAGCACTGTGATCACTACCTTGTAGTGGTTACCTGTTTGATTAAGCCATGAGTTGGTTCTTCTCTTCATCTTTGCTTGATCACTTTAAGCCTGTTTCATATGTATTTCATGCTTTTCTGTATACAATGATCATGGTGTATTATTGTATTTTAGGAGTTTCATGTTCTTATGATTCAAGTGCTTCACAGCTTCTAGAGTTAGGTGTGAGTGAGTTTTACTCAACTGTTCCCAACTCACTTGTTAAGTCTAGAGTCTGTTTTAGGGTTTTGTCACGAAATAGCCAAAATGGGAGATTGTAAGGTTGAATTTAATCAACCATCTTGTTGGCTTTATTTCATGCAAAATTTGCTTGTATTTCAGCATTTAGTAACCCTATATTTAGGTGGGTTTTGTTGTAAGGGTAGTGAGTGAGATAGAGTGTTGATTACTCAAGAGTGTGCAAGAAAACAGAGACTCACGGCTTGATCTCGTGGGTGACTCGCGGCTACAAGCTGCCAGATGCAGCACACGTGCCAAGCATGCTAGAAGGTGTAGATGGAGCACTACAGGACAAAACATGACAACTGGCCATACGGTTATCTTGCGACTGGATCTCGCGACTCAGTCAAGTTGCTAGGCCAAGCCACGAGCCAGCCCTGTTTTGAAAAACCTAACGTTTCACTTTCTCGTCTCACCTTAGTATAAATACCCCTTACTTAAAGAAGATGTCTATATGGCTCAACCAAAAGGATTCATTAATCCACACTTTCCAAATCATATGCTGTACCTCAAGAACACACTTTATGGGTTAAAGCACGCCCCTAGAGCTTGGTATGATTGGCTCACACAATACTTGGTGTCACATAGGTTCACCAGAGGAAAAGCTGATTAAACTCTCTTCATAAAGAGGGAAGACGGTGCGTTGATAGTTGCTCAAGTCTTTATTGATGATATGATCTTTGGGTCAACTAAGGATGAACTTGCTCATAGCTTCTCAAAACTAATGCAAGGCGAGTTCGAGATGAGCATGATTAGAGCCTTGGATTATAGATTCGTTAATAAGATTCAAGTATATTCCTATCTCAATCTAAATATGCTAAAAATCTTGTTAAAAAGTTTGGTTTTGAATCTTCTAGTTCTGTTAGAACCCCCATGAGCCTATATGTTAAACTCACTATTGACTTGTTAGGAAAAAGTGTAGATTCATCTCTTTATAGAAGCATGATAGGTAGTCTTCTTTACCTTACTGCTAGTAGACTTGACATTAATTATAGTGTGGGAGTTTTGCTAGATATCAGGCTAATCCCGAAGAGTCTCTATGATTGCTTTGAAAAGAATCATGAAGTATGTCAAAACCACTGCCGACTTTGGTGTGTAGTACAACAAGGACACAAATGATGTCTTAGCTAGGTATTCTGACCCTGATTGGGCTGGGAATGTTGATGATAGAAAGAGTACGTCAGGGGGTTGTTTTTATGTGGGTAATAATCTTATCTCTTGGATGAGCAAAAAGTAGAATTCCATCTCCTTATCCACTACAAAAGCTGAGTACATTGCTGTTGGTAGCTATTGCACCCAACTTTTATAGATGCAAAAACTTCTCCATGATTACGAAATTTGTCAAGAGCATTTTATCATCTATTGTGACAATACTAGTGCCTTCAACATCTCTAAGAATTTGGCTCAACATTCTCAAACTAGACACATAAAGATTCGATCTCACTTCATTAAGGAACTTGTCGAAGATGGTACTCTTACTCTTGAGTTTATTCACACTGATGATCAAAAGGCTAATTTGTTTACCAAACCTCTTGACAGCAAATGGTTTGAATTCTTTCACCAAAACATTGGTGTCATCTCCATGGATTGATCTCTCCTTCTTCCTCAAGCATTTGCATCTAGTTTTATGCATTGCTTTGATTTGTTTAACATGTTTTTGTTTTGTTATTTTTCAATTTTGCTTTGTTTTTTTGTTTTTTTCATATTAAAAAAAATTGAAAACTAAAAAAAAAAAAAAAAAAAAAAACAGTGTGTGTTTTTGTACATTGGTACTTGTGTGCCTTGGATGGCCATTGAAACAAAATTTTTCAAACTTTCTATCTTTTGTAGCTTAAATGAGCATCTCTATGCACAACTAAGCAAGTAAGCTTTGTGTCTCGTGTTTGTGATGAGTAAGGTTAAGTAATCTCTTGTACTTAACACTCGTATCACTCTTTTTGACTGGAATAACTAAAGAAATCCTAAGAGAAAGGCATAAATAACCATCTCATCACTGTTGCCTACCAATCATGAAATGACATTTATATGCTTCAGCATAGCAAAAGTGGAATGTCAAATACTTAACATAATTGAGTATTTCTTTTCTATCTCTTATATGTCTATGCATGGTATGCTTAAAAGAAAAATATGCAAAGAAAAATAAAAAGCAAATGGATCAAAATGCTTTATATAGGATGTACCTCGAAGGTGATAATCCCCATCAAATAGTTATGATTGTGTGTGAGTTAAAGTGATTTTCTCCTATCTCAAATCATCATAACTATAGACACTTATGCAATTTTGCGATGTTTTTCACACACAACACGCAATATTCTTTGCTACTTTTGATACATGTGTAGGTACAATGTGATTTGGTCATCACAAGGAATACATGTGTTAATGTATGCTCACTAAACTGTCTTAACTTTTTTTTGAAATATAAAATTAGTTAGATTTGTTTAGTTTATGTGTGTGTTTAGGGATCTATGTGCTTAAGATTTTTGTGCTTAACATTTTTCTTGACTGAGAGATGTTTTTGAGAGATTAAAATGCTATTTAGATCCTTGGTTGAGTTGCATGTTTGATTGCATTCATGTCTGTGTTTCTCTCTTCTTGAAAAACTGTTTTTGAGCAATCTCAACACCTCTTGATACCTACCCTATCCATCGAGCTCTTCAACTTCTTTTAATTGCAATCTCGACAGCTTCTTGATAGTAGCTTGATCCATCGAGAAATTTTTTGTCTCCTCGATAGATGCTCGATAGCTCCTTAATCCATCGAGCTTGTTTTTGTTGTGGACACCTCTAGATAGCTGCTCAATAGCTGTATTTTTTCAAGCCTTTAAAGCTTGACACCTCTCGATACCTCTTGATCTGTCGAGAATTATGAGAGTCTATAAATAGAATCTGAGCGATTCAGATCTCATTCTTCTCGATCTCACTCGATACTTTTGTGTCTTTTCACCTCCCAAACTTTTCTTTCTCACTTCAAACTCCCTCACCAAGAGCTTTTCGGCCTCAAAATCATCTTTCTTGCTTCTGGTATGCTCTTTATCTCTCATTCTTCATGAATTTCATGCATTTACGTATAAGTTTTGGGTTTTTGAAATATTTTTTTGGTTTTTCAAAATTGGTGGAATTTTTGTGAAATTTTTGGGATAGGCTTTGTGAAAATGGTTCTAAATCATCATGCATTACATCTCATTTGCATTATAAAAAATGTTTCATGCATTATAGGTGTGTGTTTACATTGTTGAACTGATTGTGTGCTGGTAGGATTGGATTGGGCTGAGCCCATGATTTTTTACTATTGCATATCACATGCTCATGTATTTTCATGCATATGAACCTTACATTCTCTATATTCTTATATATTGATTGTGTTTGGTGCTTTTCTGTGTGTTTCTCTCTCACTCTCTCTCTCTTATTTACGTTAGTTATGTCATGACACCTAAACGTAAGTCTACTCTGTCCTGGAACGCTCTTCGTTCCGGGGAATCAACTTCTTCTGACCCTACTCCCTCACATGTTCAGTTCTGTAATGATAAGGCCTATCAAGACTCTATGGAGAACTTTTGTAGATAAGGCATTAATTCAAAATTCCAATTCATTTTGTCGGACTTCTCCAATACTGACCTACCTACTGTCATTCACAATAGGGGTTGGGAGTCACTGTGTGACGTCCCGGTCACTTGTCCACCCATGCTTATATAGGAATTATACTCTAACATGCATGAATTTGATTATTCAGTGCCTTTCTTTGTTACTTTGGATATTGTATCCGAGGTGCTTTGTGTCTCAAGGGTAGCGCATCCTGACTACCCCAGTTGTGAGCATCTTAAGACTGTGTCTAAAGATGAGCTTATATCCACTTTTTGTGAGCGTCCCTCTAATTGGGGTGATCGTCAGTTCACTTCTTGTACAGCCTTTGCCAAAGGCCCTAGGTTTCTTAACATGGTTATGACTTTTGTTTTGCATACTATATCTCATTATAATTCCATTACCAAGTCCCGTGCTCGATTTTTGCTTTCTCTTTTAGAGCAACTTACAATAGATTTTCCCTCTCATTTTATTCATTCCATTATAGATGTATATAGGGATACGGTGACCTGTGATAAGCTCATCTTCCCTTCAGCTATCACGAGGATTCTACGCCATTTTTCTGTTCCCTTTCCCATTTTCGACCACTTCCATGTCATGTGTGCCATAGATACTGCTACTGTTAAATGGAGCAAGGCGCAACTACTTTCAAAGCGATCTGAATCAACAGCTCATCCCACTCTTTCAGCTCTATCCACCTCTGCTCCCTCTTCCTCTACGAGTGGTGTGACTCTCGATGCGATCATGGCGCAGTTTCAGTGCATGGATACTCGCCTTGACATTCTCAGTGATGACTTATGTCAGGTGAACACCCGTATTAGCCATATTGCAAAATGGCAGGCTCGCCTTGGTGGCTTTGTGAAGTCTCCCTTTCCTCCTCCCGAGGCATTTGAGGACAATGATGACTCCAACGATGATGATAATGATGAGAATGGAGATGCTAGCTCTTCCAGTACTGACGAGATGTCTACTTAATACTCTTACCCTTTGTCACTCGTGACCAAAAAATGAAGTAGTTTTGGATATGAGAGTAGTCATACTCATAGGGAGTGCGTTAGTATTAGGAGATTTTTGTTAGGGGGAGTGTTCATATTTTTGAGGGATGTAATGAGGACTTTATGTATCTTTTTCTTTTCTTTCTATTTTAGAAACATTGTTCATGTACCTTTGATCTTATGATCATATTGTGATAGCAAACCTTGTAATTGTTGATATATACATTTAAGGTTGTTATTACAGTTCTTTCACCTATCTCTCCATATGTTATTTCTTATCTATTTTTATACTCATGTTTCTTATAACATTTATGCAATCTTATATTTCTGTTTCACACTAAGATGCCTTGATGAGTTTTGTTTAAAGTGTTTCAGAAATACAAGTTGTCAAAGTCTACTTGCCATAAAATTTCTTCTTGCAAAGTTTTCAAGAGTTTGTGTTAGGATAGATTTTATTATATTTAACAAGTGAATATGAGTTGAGTGATTTATGGCTTCTCTCATATCTCATTTGTTTGTTGTGGTTATGCCATGGATTGCCAAAGGGGGAGATTGTTAGGACATATGTAATTCAATGTTAGGAACATATGTCACTATTTTACGTAATTAGCTAACCTTTTGACAAAACACACTTTATTTATAATTGGGTAGATCTAGGATGTGTTTAATGCTTCAAGAAACATGATTTCAAATGTTAAAGTCATGCAAGTCTGTCCAAGAATCAAGTTAAAAAGTGCAGGATTTTAAAGCTCGACAGCTAACTCAACAACTAGCATTTATCGAGGTTTAAAGAAAGCTATTTTAGCCCAAGGCTTGACAGTTACTTGATAGATAAGGTATCTATCGAGATTTATGAAGTTCATATTTTTAGTTCATATTTTTATTCAATTCATGAATGTATGTTGGGGCTTTCTTTTCTTACAACCCTAAATATATACAAGGATTATGTTAAGGGCCGTAAAAGGTTACACACAATTGCCCAAGAGCACAATTCCACAAGTATGAAGAAGAGTGTGACCGGAAACCTAGTTTGCCCTAGTACTTCTTTCTCTTCAAGAAGCTGTTGTGTATTGTACACCATAGGGTTTTGTGACCAAACAACTTCATGATCTTCATTGTGTGATGAATTGAAGAACTACAACTTCATGATCTTCATCGTGTGATGAATTGAAGAACTTTGATCATCGTGTGATGAATTGAAGAACTTTGCAACCAATATCCTTTTCAAGTTGGTGATCAAGTTGCGTACTGGGATCCGCACAATTAGTTAGTCACGTACTAGGAGCCATGCATTGAAAGTGAGAGATTGTCACTACAGAACAAATCCAATTGGGTATTGGGGTAAGGGATCAACTGTAGGTTGGTATAAGGTACTGAAATTCCTTTACTTATAACCGTTTGTTTTGATAATAATGGATTCTCGGGAGCGGTGACCTTAAAATCAAACGATGGGGTTTTTGCCATGTAGGTTTTCCCCATTCGTAAACAAATCACTGTGTTAATTTATTTTCCACTGCATACTTTAGATAATTGGTGATTTGTTTGTGTTACCACGCGCTTTGCATGTTAATTTGATTAATTAATAAACTTGGCTAATTAATCAATTAATTTATCACAAGAGGTCAATACATTCTTGGCCTATCAAAAATAAATATAAATTTTGGCATGAGTAGATCCGAATGTTAGAGTAGAGGTTCAAAATCTTGTCACTAAAATTATACTCTCATGTGGAACACTCTATCAGATTACTTGAAAAAGCATACTTAGTCATATAGAACTTCCCCATCGCTGTATCAATCATACAAGTGGGTTTGGTAAATGTAATTATTATAATTATTTTTTTTGGGTAAATGTGAAAGGGGAGTTAGGAAGAAGAATAATTATATTCTTAGTTTAGTCGATTTCCATGGGGACACGTTCTTGACAATTCATATAGCTGGTCGCATAGTATGAAACTTATTTTTATAAACATATCAATTTACCCATTATATGCAAAAAGATATTACAATTTGGTTTCCTTCACTGATTCAAGAATTATGTTAATCAATATTGTTTAGTAAACGTGTAAATCGCGGTAATACGTTGCCAATCATCAAAATTGATTCCACCAACTTCTCACATTATATTTTATTATTTGGTTTGGAGAGAACCAAACCATACTACTAAACAATAAGCTATTGACTAAGAAGAGAGAGACCCCTTATTGTTTAGTCCATAAATAATAGACCTTCAGTAGACAAAATGGAAATTATAATTAAAAGGATATTACAATTTGATTTCCTTCGCTGATTAAGAATTATGTTGATCAATATTGTTTAGCAAATTTGTCAATCATGGTAATATGTTGCCAATCGCCCGAAATTGATTCCACCAACTTTTCACGTTATATTCTATTATATTCTATGGAAAATTATTTTGAAAATTCTTTGGAATTGGTGAAGTTGAACCACATAAACTTTCATTTGCACTCTCTCTTTCATTATTCCAATCATCATTCAATCACACTAACTTTAATAGTTATAACGGAGGCTTGGAGATTTAAATCCTACATGTCTCAATTGGAGACACTAGGAAGTGCCAACCAATGCCAACCAATTGAGCTGCAAGGCTTTTGGTGAACTCCAAATAATATATATTTTGGAACTTAGTAACACCTTGGTTCCTAAATCATTTAGTCCAACATCTATTTCTTGGTATCCTTCAATATATAATCGGTTACTTCTTGACTATTGCTTTCTTTGGAAAAATACTTTTGTTAATTGTATTCTTGAAACGAAGGATTTTGTCAGATGATGTTGCATTTTAAGGCTAAAAGCTATTCAAAGTTCATGAATCAACTATAAATACATATTGTTTGAGGTGATAATCTTTTATGCAAGTTAAATGACAGACATGTTGCCCATGACAAAGAATATCATTAGCATTGAGCTATCACATAAACTCCTATGAATCGATAAACTTAATAGAAGTCAAAAGAAGAAAAAGATTTTGATTTTGCTTATTGTATGGAAAATGATTTTCAAAATTCTTTGGAATTGGTGAAGTTGAACTGCATAAACATTCGTGTTCACTCCCTCTCCAATGCTTCCACACATCATTCAGTCATCACCCAATCACACAATAACTTTAACAGTTACAATGGAGGCTAGGAGATTAAAACCCTACATGTCTCAGTTGGAAACACTAGGAGGTTCCAACCAATTGAGATATAGGGGTTTTGGCCAACTCCAACTAATATATATTTTGGAACTTAGTAACAACTCGTTTCCTAAATCATTTAGTCCAACATCTATTTCTTGGTATCCTTCAATATATAATCGGTTACTTCTTGGCTTTTGCTTTCTTTGGGAAAATACTTTTTTTAATTGTATTCTTGAAACAAAGGATTTCATAAGATGATGTTGCATTTTAAGGCTAAAAGATATTCAAAGTTTATGCATTGACTATAGATACATATTGTTCGAGATGATAATCTTCTACACAAGATAAAAGAAAGGCACGTTGCGTATCACAAAGAATATCATTAACGTTGAGCTATCACGTAAACTCCAATAAACCGATAGACTTAATAGAAGTCAAAAATAGAAAAAGATTTTGATGTTGCTTATTTTATGGAAATTGATTGTCAAAATTTGTTGGGGTTGGTGAAGTTGAACTGCATAAACTTTCGTGTTCACACTCTCTTTCATGCTTCCACTCATCACTCAATTGTCACCCAATCACACAATAACTTCAACAGTTACAACAGAGGCTAGGAGATTTAAACCCTACATGTCTCAATTGGAAACACTAGGATGTGCTAACCAATTAGGCTACAGGGCTTTTGGCCAACTCCAAATAATATATATTTTGGAACTTAGTAACACCTTGGTTCCTAAATCATTTAGTCCAACATCTATTTGTTGGTATCCTACAACATATAATCGGTTACATCTTGACTTTTGCTTTCTTTGGAAAAGTACATTTGTTAATTGTATTCTTGAAACAAAGGATTTTTTAAGATGATGTTGCATTTTAAGGCTAAAAGCTATTCAAAGTTCATGAATCAACTATAAATACATATTGTTCGAGGTGATAATCTTTTATGCAAGTTAAATGAAAGACATGTTGCCCATGACAAAGAATATCATTAGCATTGAGCTGTCACATAAACTCCTATAAATCGATAGACTTAATAGAAGTCAAAAGAAGAAAAGGATTTTGCTTTTGCTTATTTTATGGAAAATGATTTTCAAAATTCTTTGGAATTGGTGAAGTTGAACTGCACAAACTTTTGTGTTCACTCCCTCTCCAATGCTTCCACTCATCATTCAGTCATCACCCAATCACACAATACAACGGAGGCTAGGAGATTAAAACCCTACATGTCTCAATTGGAAACACTAGGAGGTGCCAACCAATTGAGATATAGGGGTTTTGGCCAACTCCAACTAATATATATTTTGGAACTTAGTAACAGCTTGTTTCCAAAATCATTTAGTCCAACATCTACTTCTTGGTATCCTTCAATATATAATCTTGGCTTTTGCTTTCTTTGGGAAAACACTTTTTTTAATAGTATTCTTGAAACACAGGATTTCGTAAGATGATGTTGCATTTTAAGGCTAAAAGTTATTCAAAGTTTCTACATCGACTAAAGATCGTTATTGTTTGTGAAGATAATCTTCTACACAAGTTAAAAGAAAGGCACGTTGCGTATCTCAAAGAATATCATTAGCGTTGACCTATCATGTAAACTCCTACAAATCGATAGACTTAATAGAAGTCAAAAATAGAAAAAGATTTTGATGTTGCTTATTTTATGGAAATTGATTGTCAAAATTCATTGGGGTTGGTGAAGTTGAACCACATAAACTTTCGTGTTCACTCTCTCTTTCATGCTTCCACTCATCACTCAATTGTCACCCAATCACACAGTAACTTTAACAATTACAATAGAGGCTAAACCCTACATGTCTCAATTGGAAACACTAGGATGTGCCAACCAATTGAGATATAGGGGTTTTGGCCAACTCTAACTAATATATATTTTGGAACTTAGTAACAGCTCGTTTCCTAAATCATTTAGTCAAACATCTATTTCTTGGTATCTTTCAATACATAATCGGTTACTTCTTGGCTTTTGCTTTCTTTGGGAAAATGCCTTTTTTAAATTGTATTCTTGAAACAAAGGATTTCGTAAGATGATGTTTCATTTTAAGGCTAAAAGTTATTCAAAGTTTATGCATCGACTACAGATACATATTGTTTGAGATGATAATCTTCTACACAAGTTAAAAGAAAGGCACATTGCGTAGCACAAAGAATATCATTAGCGTTGAGCTATCACGTAAACTCCTATAAATCGATAGACTTAATAGAAGTCAAAAATAGAAAAAGATTTTGATGGTGCTTACTTTATGGAAATTGATTGTCAAAATTCGTTGGGGTTGGTGAAGTTGAACCGCATAAACTTTCGTGGTTACTCCCTCTTTCATGCTTCCACTCATCACTCAATTGTCACTCAATCACACAATAACTTTAACAGTTACAACTGAGGCTAGGAGATTTAAACCCAACATGTCTCAATTGGAAACACTAGGACGTGCTAACCAATTACGCCACAGGGCTTTTGGCCAAATCCAAATAATATATATTTTGGAACTTAGTAACACCTTGGTTCCTAAATCATTTAGTCTTACATCTATTTTTTGGTATCCTTCAACATATAATCGGTTAATTCTTGACTTTTGCTTTCTTTGGAAAAGTACTTTTGTTAATTGTATTCTTGAAACAAAGGATTTTGTAAGATGATGTTGCATTTTATGGCTAAAATCTATTCAAAGTTCATGAATCAACTATAAATACATATTGTTTGAGGTGATAATCTTTTATGCAAGTTAAATGAAAGACATGTTGCCGATGACAAAGAATATCACTAGCATTGAGCTGTCACATAAACTCCTATGAATCGATAGACTTAATAGAAGTCAAAAGAAGAAAAAGATTTCGATTTTGCTTATTTTATGGAAAATGATTTTCAAAATTCTTTGGAATTGGTGAAGTTGAACTGCATAAACTTTCGTACTCACTCCCTCTCCAATGCTTCCACTCATCATTCAGTTATCACCCAATCACACAATAACTTTAACAGTTACAACGGAGGCTAGGAGATTAAAACCCTACATGTATCAATTGCAAACACTAGGAGGTGCCAACCCCAACTAATATATATTTTGGAACTTAGTAACAGCTCGTTTCCTAAATCATTTAGTCCAACATTTATTTCTTGGTATCTTTCAATATATAATCGGTTACTTCTTGGCTTTTGCTTTCTTTGGGAAAATACTTTTTTTAATTGTATTCTTGAATCAAAGGGCTTCATAAGATGATGTTGCATTTTAAGGCTAAAAGTTATTCAAAGTTTATGCATCGACTATAGATACATATTGTTTGAGATGATAATCTTCTACACAAGTTAAAAGAAAGGCACGTTGCGTATCACAAAAGCGTTGAGCTATCACGTAAACTCGCACAAATCGATAGACTTTACGGAAGTCAAAAATAGAAAAAGATTTTGATGTTGCTTATTTTATGGAAATTGATTGTCAACATTCGTTGGGGTTGGTGAAGTTGAACCGCGTAAACTTTCATGTTCACTCTCTCTTTCATGCTTCCACTCATCACTCAATTGTCACCCAATCACACAATAACATTAACAATTACAACAGAGGCTAGGAGATTTAAACCCTACATGTCTCAATTGGAAACACTAGGAGGTGCCAACCAATTGAGACATAGGGTTTTTGGCCAACTCCAACTAATATATATTATGGAACTTAGTAACAGCTCGTTTCCTAAATCATTTAATCCAACATCTATTTCTTGGTATCCTTCAATGTATAATCGGTTACTTCTTGGCTTTTGCTTTCTTTGGGAAAATGCTTTTTTTAATTGTATTCTTGAAATAAAGGATTTCGTTAGATGATGTTGCATTTTAAGGCTAAAAGTTATTCAAAGTTTAGGCATCAACTATAGATACACTTTATTTGAGAGGATAATCTTCTACACAGGTTAAAAGAAAGGCACGTCGCGTATCGCAAAGAATATCATTAGCGTTGAGCTATCACGTAAACTCCTATAAATCGATAGACTTAATAGAAGTCAAAAATAGAAAAAGATTTTGATATTGCTTATTTTATGGAAATTGATTGTCAAAATTCGTTGGGGTTGGTGATGTTGAACCGCAAAAACTTTCGTGTTCACTCTCTCTTTCATGCTTCCACTCATCACTCAATTATCACTCAATCACACAATAACTTTAACAGTTGCAACAGAGGCTAGGAGATTTAAACCCTACATGTCTCAATTGGAAACACTACGACATGCTAAACAATTAGGCTACAAGGCTTTCGGCCAACTCCAAATAATATATATTTTGGAACTTAGTATCACCTTGGTTCCTAAATCATTTAGTCCAACATCCATTTCTTGGTATCCCTCAACATATAATTGGTTACATCTTGACTTTTGCTTTCTTTGGAAAAGTACTTTTGTTAATTGTATTCTTGAAACAAAGGATTTTGTAAGATGATGTTGCATTTTAAGGCTAAAAGCAATTCAAAGTTCATGAATCAACTATAAATACATATTGTTTGAGATGATAATCTTTTATGCAAGTTAAATGAAAGACATGTTGCCCATGACAAAGAATATCATTAGCATTGAGCGGTCACATAAACTCCTATGAATCAATAGACTTAATAAATGTCAAAAGAAGAAAAAGATTTCTATTTTGCTTATTTTATGGAAAATGATTTTCAAAATTCTTTGGAATTGGTGAAGTTGAACTGCATAAACTTACGTGTTGACTCCCTCTCCAATGCTTCCACTCGTCATTCAGTCATCACCCAATCACACAATAACTTTAACAGTTACAACGGAGGCTAGGACATTGAAACCCTACATGTCTCACTTGGAAACACTAGGAGGTGCCAACCAATTGAGATATAGTGATTTTCGCCAACTCCAACTATTATATATTTTGGAACTTTGTAACAGCTCGTTTCCTAAATCATTTAACCCAACATCTATTTCTTGGTATCCTTCAATATATAATCGGTTACTTCTTGGCTTTTGCTTTCTTTGGGAAAATGCTTTTTTTAATAGTATTCTTGAAACGAAGGATTTCGTAAGATGATGTTGCATTTTAAGGCTAGAAGTTATTCAAAGTTTATGCATCGACTATAGATACATGTTGTTTGAGATGATAATCTTCTACACAACTTAAAAGAAAGGCCCGTTGCGTATCACAAAGAATATCATTAGCATTGAGCTATCACGTAAACTCCTATAAATCGATAGACTTAATAGAAGTCAAAAATAGAAAAAGATTTTGATGTTGCTTATTTTATGGAAATTGATTGTCAGAATTCGTTGGGGTTGGTGAAGTTCAACCGCATAAACTTTCGTGTTCACTCTCTCTTTCATGGTTCCACTCATCACTCAATTGTCACTCAATCACACAATAACTTTAACAGTTACAACAGAGGCTAGGAGATTTAAACCCTACATGTCTCAATTGGAAACACTAGGACGTGCAAACCAATTAGGCTACAGAGCTTTTGGCCAACTCCAAATAATATATATTTTGGAACTTAGTAACACCTTGGTTCCTAAATCATTTAGTCCAACATCTATTTCTTGGTATCCTTCAACATATAATCAGTTACTTCTTGACTTTTGCATTCTTTGAAAAAGTACTTTTGTTAATTGTATTCTTGAAACAAAGGATTTTGCAAGATGATGTTGCATTTTAAGGCAAAAAGCTATTCAAAGTTCATGAATCAACTATAAATACATATTGCTTGAGGTGATAATCTTTTATGCAAGTTAAATGAATGACATGTTGCCCATGACAAAGAATATCATTAGCATTGTGCTGTCACATAAACTCCTATGAATCGATAGACTTAATAGAAGTCAAAAGAAGAAAAAGATTTCGATTTTGCTTATTTTATGGAAAATGATTTTCAAAATTCTTTGGAATTGGTGAAGTTGAACTACATAAACTTTCCTGCTCACTCCCTCTCCAATGCTTCCACTCATGATTCAGTCATCACCCAATCACACAATAACTTTAACAGTTACAATGGAGGCTAGGAGATTAAAACCCTACATGTCTTACTTGGAAACACTAGGAGGTGCCAACCAACTGAGATATAGTGATTTTGGCCAACTCCAACTAATATATATTTTGGAACTTAGTAACAGCTCGTTCCCTAAATGATTTAGTCCAACATCTATTTCTTGGTATCCTTCAATATATAATCGGTTACTTCTTGACTTTTGCTTTCTTTGGAAAAGTACTTTTGCTAATTGTATTCTTGAAACAAAGGATTTTGTAAGATGATGTTGCATTTTGAGGCTAAAAGCTATTCAAAGTCCATGAATCAACTATAAATACATACTGTTTGAGGTGATAATCTTTTATGCAAGTTAAATGAAAGACATGTTGCCCATGACAAAGAATATCATTAGCATTGAGCTGTCACATAAACTCCTATGAATCGATAGACTTAATAGAAGTCGAAAGAAGAAAAAGATTTCGATTTTGCCTATTTTATGGAAAATGATTTTCAAAATTCTTTGGAATTGGTGAAGTTGAACTGCATAAACTTTCATGTTCACTCCCTCTCCAATGCTTCCACTCATCATTCAGCCATCACCCAATCACACAAAAACTTTAACAGTTACAACGGAGGCTAGGAGGTTAAAACCCAACATGTATCTATTGGAAACACTAAGAGGTGCCAACCAATTGAGATATAGGGGTTTTGGCCAACTCCAACTATGATATATTTTGGAACTTAGTAACAGCTCTTTTCCGAAATCATTTAGTCCAACATCTATTTCTTGGTATCTTTCAATATATAATCAGTTACTTCTTGGTGTTTGCTTTCTTTTGGAAAATACTTTTTTTAATTGTATTCTTGATACAAAGCATTTCGTAAGATGATGTTGCATTTTAAGGCTAAAAGTTATTCATAGTTTATGCATCGACTAAATATACATATTGCTTGAGATGATAATCTTCTACACAGGTTAAAAGACAGGCACATTACGTATCACAAAGAATATCATTAGCGTTGAGCTATCATGTAAACTCCTACAAATCGATAGACTTAATAGAAGTCAAAAATAGAAAAAGATTTTGATGTTGCTTATTTTATGGAAATTGATTGTCAGAATTCGTTGGGGTTGGTGAAGTTGAACCGCGTAAACTTTCGTGTTCACTCTCTCTTTCATGCTTCCACTCATCACTCTATTGTCGCCCAATCACACAATAACTTTAACAATTACAACAGAGGCTAGGAGATTGAAACCCTACATGTCTCAATTGGAAACACTAGGAGGTGCCAACCAATTGAGATATAGGGGTTTTGGCCAACTCCAACTAATATATATTTTCGAACTTAGTAACAGCTCGTTTCCTAAATCATTTAGTCCAACATCTATTTCTTGGTATCCTTCAATATATAATCGGTTGCTTCTTGGCTTTTGCTTTCTTTGGGAAAATACTTTTTTTAATTGTATTCTTGAAACAAAGGATTTCGTAAGATGATGTTGCATTTTAAGGCTAAAAGTTATTCAAAGTTTATGCATTGATTATATATACATATTGTTTGAGATGATAATATTCTACACAAGTTAAAAGAAAGGCACGTTGCGTATCACAAAGAATATCATTAGCACTGAGCTATCACGTAAACTCCTATAAATCGATAGACTTAATAGAAGTCAAAAATAGAAAAGGATTTTGATATTGATTATTTTATGGAAATTGATTTTCAAAATTCGTTGGGGTTGGTGAAGTTGAACTGCATAAACTTTCGTGTTCACTCTCTCTTTCATGCTTCCACTCATCACTCAATTGTCACTCAATCACACAATAACTTAACAGTTACAAATTAGGCTAGGAGATTTAAACCCTGCATGTCTCAATTGGAAACACTAGGATGTGCTAACCAATTAGGCTACAGGGCTTTTGGCCAACTCCAAATAATATATATTTTGGAACTTAGTAACACCTTGGTTCCTAAATCATTTAGTCCAATATCTGTTTCTTGGTATCCATCAACATATAATCGGTTACTTCTTGATTTTTGCTTTCTTTGGAAAAGGACTTTTGTTAATTGTATTCTTGAAACAAAGGATTTTGCAAGATGATGTTGCATTTTAAGGCTAAAAGCTATTCAAAGTTCATGAATCAACTATATATACATATTGCTTGAGGTGATAATCTTTTATGCAAGTTAAATGAAAGACATGTTGCCCATGACAAAGAATATCATTTGCATTGAGCTGTCACATAAACTCCTATGAATCGATAGACTTAATAGAAGTCAAAAGAAGAAAAAGATTTCGATTTTGCTTATTTTATGGAAAATGATTTTCAAAATTCTTTGGAATTGGTGAAGTTGAACTACATAAACTTTCGTGCTCACTCCCACTCCAATGCTTCCACTCATCATTCAGTCATCACCCAATCACACAATAACTTTAACAGTTACAACGGAGGCTAGGAGATTAAAACCCTACATGTCTCACTTGGAAACACTAGAAGGTGCCAACCAATTGTGATATAGTGATTTTGGCCAACTCCAACTAATATATATTTTGGAACTTAGTAACAGCTCGTTTCCTAAATCATTTAGTCCAACATCTATTTCTTGGTATCCTTCAATATATAATCGGTTACTTCTTGGCTTTTGCTTTCTTTGGGAAAATGCTTTTTTTAATAGTATTCTTGAAACAAAGGATTTCGTAAGATGATGTTGCATTTTAAGGCTAAAAGTAATTCAAAGTTTATGCATCGACTATAGATTCATATTGTTTGAGATGATAATCTTCTACACAACTTAAAAGAAAGGCACGTTGCGTATCACAAAGAAAATCATTAGCAATGAGCTATCACGTAAACTCCTAAAAATCGATAGACTTAATAGAAGTCAAAAATAGAAAAAGATTTCGATGTTGCTTAATTTATGGAAATTGATTGTCAAAATTCGTTGGGGTTGGTGAAGTTGAACCGCATAAACTTTCGTGTTCACTCTCTCTTTCATGCTTGCACTCATCGCTCAATTGTCACTCAATCACACAATAACTTTAACAGTTACAATAGAGGCTGGGAGATTTAAACCCTACATGTCTCAATTGGAAACACTAGGAGGTGCCAACCAATTGAGATATAGGGGTTTTGGCCAACTCCAACTAATATATATTTTGGAACTTAGTAACAGCTCGGTTAGTCCAACATCTATTTCTTGGTATCCTTCAATATATAATCGGTTACTTTTTGGCTTTTGCTTTATTTGGGAAAATAATTTTTTTAATTGTATTCTTGAAACAAAGGATTTCATAAGATGATGGTGCATTTGAAGGCTAAAAGTTATTCAAAGTTTATGCATTGACTATAGATACATATTGTTTGAGATGATAATCTTCTACACAATTTAAAAGAAAGGCACGTTGCGTATCACAAAGAATATCATTAGCATTGAGCTATCTTGTAAACTCCTATAAATCGATAGACTTAATAGAAGTTGAAAATAGAAAAAGATTTTGATATTGCCTATTTTGGGGAAATTGATTGTCAAAATTCGTTCGGGTTGGTGAAGTTGAACCGCGTGAACTTTCGTGTTCACTCTCTCTTTCATTCTTCCACTCATCACTCAATTGTCACACAATCACGCAATAACTTTAACAGTTACAACAGAGGCTAGGAGATTTAAACCCTACATGTCTCAATTGGAAACTGTAGGACGTGCTAACCAATTAGGCTATAGGGCTTTTGGCCAACTCCAAATAATATATATTTTGGAACTTGGTAACACCTTGGTTCCTAAATCATTTAGTCCAACATCTATTTCCTGGTATCCTTCAACATATAATCGGTTACTTCTTGACTTTTGCTTTCTTTGGAAAAGTACTTTTGTTAATTGTATTCTTGAAAGAAAGGATTTTGTAAGATGATGTTGCATTTTAAGGCTAAAAGCTATTCAAAGTTCATGAATCAACTATAAATACATATTGTTTGAGGTGATAATCTTTTATGCAAGTTAGATGAAAGACATGTTGCCCATGACAAAGAATATCATTAGCATTGAGCTGTCACATAAACTCCTATGAATCGATAGACTTAATAGAAGTCAAAAGATGAAAATGATTTTGATTTTGCTTATTTTATGGAAAATGATTTGCAAAATTCTTTGGAATTGGTGAAGTTGAACTGCACAAACTTTCTTGTTCACTCCCTCTCCAATGCTACCACTCATCATTCAGTCATCACCCAATCACACAGTACAACGGAGGCTAGGAGATTAAAACCCTACATGTCTCAATTGGAAACAGTAGGAGGTGCCAACCAATTGAGATATAGGGGTTTTGGCCAACTCCAACTAATGTATATTTTGGAACTTAGTAACAGCTCGTTTCCTAAATGATTTAGTCCAACATCTATTTCTTGGTATCTTTCAATATATAATCGGTTACTTCTTGGCTTTTGCTTTCTTTGGGAAAATACTTTTTTTTTTTAATTTTATTCTTGGAACAAAGGATTTCGTAAGATGATGTTGCATTTTAAGGCTAAAAGTTATTCAAAGTTTATGCATTGACTATAGATACATATTGTTTGAGATGATAATCTTCTACACAAGTTAAAAGATAGGGATGTTGCGTATCACAAAGAATATCATTAGTGTTGAGCTATCACGTAAACTCTTGCAAATCGATAGACTTAATAGAAGTCAAAAATAGAAAAAGATTTTGATGTTGCTTATTTTATGGAAATTGATTGTCAAAATTCATTGGGGTAGGTGAAGTTGAACCGCATAAACTTTCGTGTTCACTCTCTCTTTCATGCGTCCACTCATCACTCAATTGTCACCCAATCACACAATAACTTTAAGAATTACAACAGAGGCTAGGAGATTTAAACCCTACATGTCTCAATTGGAAACACTAGGACGTGCTAACTAATTAGGCTACATGGCTTTTGGCCAACTCCAAATAATATATATTTTGGAACTTAGTAACTCCTTGGTTCCTAAATCATTTACTCCAACATCTGTTTCTTGGTATCCTTCAATATATAATCGGTAACTTCTTGACTTTTCCTTTCTTTGGAAAAGTACTTTTGTTAAGTGTATTCTTGAAACAAAGGATTTTGCAAGATGATGTTGCATTTTAAGGCTAAAAGATATTCAAAGTTTATGCATTGACTATAAATACATATTGTTTGAGATGATAATCTTCTACCCATGTTAAATGATAGGTATGTTGCCTATCACAAAGAATATCATTAGCAATGAGCTATCTCGGAAACTCCTATAAATCAAAAGACTTAATAGAATTCAAAAGTAGAAAAGGATTTTGATGTTGCTTATTTTATGGAAAATGACTTTCAAAATTCTTTGGAATTGGTGAAGTTGAACCGCATAAACTTTCCTGTTAACTCTCTCTTTCATGCTTCCACTCATAATTCAACCATCACCCAATCACACAATAACTTTAATAGTTTCAACAGAGGCTAGGAGATTTAAATCCTACATGTCCCAATTGGAAACACCAGGAGGTGCCAAAAAATTGAGCTACAAGGCTTTTGTGCCAACTCCAACTAATATATATTTTGGAACTTTGTAACACCTTGGTTGCTAAATCATTTACTCCAACATCTATTTTTTTGTATCCTTCAGTATATAATCTGTTACTTCTTGAGTTTTGCTTTCAATGGAAAAATACTTTTGCTGATTCTATTCTTGAAACAATGGATATGATAAGATGTTGTATTTTAAAGCTAAAAGTCATCCCATAGTTTATGCATCGACTACAGACATATATTTTTTTAGAAGAGAATCTTTTACACAAGTTAAATGAAGGGCATGTAGCCTATCACAAAGAATATCATTAGCAGTGAGCTATCACATGAGCTTCTATAAATTGTTAGACTTAATAAAAGCCAAAAGTCAAAAAAGATTTTGAAGTTGCTTATACTATGGAAAACTATTTTATAAATTCTTTGGAATTGGTGAAGTTGAACCACATAAACTTTCATGTGCACTCTCTCTTTCATGCTTCCACTCATCATTCAATCCTCACCCAATCACTCAATAACTTGATCAGTTACAATAGAGGCTAGGAAATTTAAACCCTACATGTCTCAATTCGAAACACTAGGAGGTGCCAACCAATTGAGCTACAAGGCTTTTGGTCAACTCCAAATAATATATATTTTGGAACTTAGTAACACCTTGGTTCCTAAATCATTTATTCCAACATCTATTTCTTGGTATCCTTCAATATATAATCGGTTACTTCTTGACTTTTCCATTCTTTGGAATTTTGTTAATTGTATTCTTGAAACAAAGGATTTCATAAGATGATGTTGCATTTTAATGCTAAAAGTTTTTCAAAGTTTATGCATCGTCTAGGAAGACATTGTTTGAGATGATAATCTTTTACACCTGTTAAATGAAAGGCATGTTGCCTATCATGAAGAATATCATTAGCATTGAGCTATCACGTGAACTTCTATAAATCGATAGACTTAATAGAAGTCAAAAGTAGAAAAAGATTTTGATGCAGCTTATTTTATGGGAAATAATTTTCAAAGTTCTTTGGTATTGGAGAAGTTGAACTGCATAAAATTTTGTGTTCACACTCTCTTTCATGCTTCCACTCATCATTCAATTATCACCTAATCACACAATCACTTTAACAGCAACAGTGGAGGTTGGGAAATTTAAACCCTAGATGTCTCAATTGGAAACACTAGGAGGTGCCAACCAATTGTGCTACAAGGCTTTTGGTCAACTCCAAATAATATATATTTTGGAACTTAGTAACACCTTGGTTCCTAAATCATTTATTCCAACATCTATTTCTTGGTATCCTTCAATATATAATCGGTTACTTCTTGACTTTTCCTTTCTTTGGAAAAATAATTTTGTTAATTGTATTCTTGAAACAAAGGATTTCATAAGATGATGTTGCATTTTAATGCTAAAAGTTATTCAAAGTTTATGCATCGACTAGGAAGACATTGTTTGAGATGATAATCTTTTACACTTGTTAAATGAAAGGCATGTTGCCTATCATGAAGAATATCATTAGCATTGAGCTATCACGTAAACTTCTATAAATCGGTAGACTTAATAGAAGTCAAAAGTAGAAAAAGATTTTGATGTTGCTTATTTTATGGGAAATAATTTTCAAAGTTCTTTGGTATTGGAGAAGTTGAACCGCATAAAATTTTGTGTTCACTCTCTCTTTCATGCTTCCACTCATCATTCAATTTTCACCTAATCACACAATAACTTTAACAGCAACAGTGGAGGTTGGGAAATTTAAATCCTAGATGTCGCAATTGGAAACACTAGGAGGTGCCAACCAATTGTGCTAAAGGCTTTTGGCCAACTCCAAATAATATATATTTTGGAACATAATAACACCTTGGCTCCTAAATCATTTACACCAGTATCTATTTTTTTGTATCCTTCAATATATAATCGGTTACTTCTTGACTTTTGCTTTCTTTGGAAAAATACTTTTGCTGATTCTATTCTTGAAACAAAGGATTTCGTAAGATGTTATTGTATTTCAAAGCTAAAAGTTTTCCATACTTTATGCATCGACTACAAACATATATTCTTTTAGAAGAGAATCTTTTACACAAGTTAAATGAAGGGCATGTAGCCTATCACAAAGAATATCATTAGTAGTGAGCTATCACATGAGCTTCTATAAATTGTTAGACTTAATATAAGCCAAAAGTCAAAAAAGATTTTGAAGTTGCTTATACTATGGAAAACTATTTTGTAAATTCTTTGGAATTGGTGAAGTTGAACCACATAAACTTTCATGTGCACTCTCTCTTTCATGCTTCCACTCATCATTCAATCCTCACCCAATCACTCAATAACTTGATCAGTTACAATAGAGGCTAGGAAATTTAAACCCTACATGTCTCAATTGGAAACACTAGGAGGTGCCAACCAATTGAGGTACAATGCTTTTGGCCAACTCCAAATAATATATATTTTGGAACTTAGTAACACCTTGGTTCCTAAATCATTTATCCCAACATCTATTTCTTGGTATCCTTCAATATATAATCGATTACTTCTTAACTTTTCCTTTCTTTGGAAAAATAATTTTGTTAATTGTATTCTTCAAACAAAGGATTTCATAAGATGATGTTGCATTTTAATGCTAAAAGTTATTCAAATTTTATGCATCGACTAGGAAGACATTGTTTGAGATGATAATCTTTTACACGTGTTAAATGAAAGGCATGTTGCCTATCATGAAGAATAACATTAGCCTTGAGCTATCACGTAAACTTCTGTAAATTGATAGACTTAATAGAAGTCAAAAGTAGAAAAAGATTTTGATGTTGCTTATTTTATGGGAAATAATTTTCAAAGTTCTTTGGTATTGGAGAAGTTGAACTGCATAAAATTTTGCGTTCACTCTCTCTTTTATGCTTCCACTCATCATTCAATTATCACCTAATCACACAATAACTTTAATAGCAACAATGGAGGTTGAGAAGTTTAAACCCTAGAAGTCTCAATTGGAAACACGAGGAGGTGCCAACCAATTGTGCTACAAGGCTTTTGGCCAACTCCAAATAATATATATTTTGGAACATAATAACACCTTGGTTCCTAAATCATTTACACCAGTATCTATTTTTTTGTATCCTTCAATATATAATCGGTTACTTCTTGACTTTTGCTTTCTTTGGAAAAATACTTTTGCTGATTCTATTCTTGAAACAAAGGATTTCGTAAGATGTTATTGTATTTTAAAGCGAAAAGTTTTCCATACTTTATGCATCGACTACAAACATATATTCTTTTAGAAGAGAATCTTTTACACAAGTTAAATGAAGAGCATGTAGCCTATCATAAAGAAAATCATTAGCAATGAGCTATCATGTGATCTGCTATAAATTGATAGACTTAACAGAAGCCAAAAGTAGAAAAAGATTTTGATGTTGCTTATTCTGTGGAAAATTATTTTGAAAATTCTTTCTTGGTGAAGTTGAACCACATAAACTTTCATGTTCACTCTCTCTTTCTTGCTTCCACTCATCGTTCAATCCTCATCCAATCACTCAATAACTTGAATAGTTACAATGGAGGCTAGGAGATTTAAACCCTACATGTCTTAATTGGATACACTAGGAGGCCAACCACTTGAGCTACAAGGCTTTTGGCGAACTCCGAATAATATATATTTTGGAACTTAGTAACACCTTGGTTCCTAAATCATTTAGTCCAACATCTATTCCTTGGTATCCTTGAATATATAATCAGTTACTTCTTGACTATTGCTTTCTTTGGAAAAATAATTTTGTTAATTGTATTCTTGAAACAAAAGATTTTGTAAGATGATGTTGCATTTTAATGCTTAAAGTTATTCAAAGTTTATGCATCGACTACAAAGACATATTGTTTGAGATGATAATCTCTTACACAAGTTAAATGAAAGGAGTTTTGCCTATAAAAAAGAATATGATTAGCATTGAGCTATCACGTAAACTGCTAAAAATCGATAGTCTTAGTAGAAGTCAAAAACAGAAAAGGATTTTGATGTTGCTTATTTTACGGAAAATGATTTTGAAAATTCTTTGGAATTGGTAAAGTTGAACCGCATAAACTTTTGTGTTCACTCTCTCTTTTGTGCTTCAACTCATCATTCAATCATCACCTAATCACACAATAACTTTAACAGTTACAATAGAGCTAAGAGATTTAAACCCTAGATGTCTCAAATAGTATCACTAGGTGTGCCAACCAATGGACCTACAAGGCTTTTGGCCAATTCCAAATATTATATATTTTGGAATTTAGTCACACCTTGGTTCCTAAATCATTTAGTCCAGCATCTATTTCTTGGTATCCTTCAATATATGATCAGCTATGATAGGCCAAAAACAAATTGACCCCTTGTGATGAATTAATTGATTAATTAGCCACATTTATTAGTTAATCAATTTAATATGCAATGTACGTGGTAGCACAAATAAATTACCAATTAAACTAAGTATGCAATGGAAATTAAATTGACACGGTGATTTATTTACGAATGGGGAAAATCTACACAGTAAAAACACTGCCAGATGAACTAGCCCTCTTCAAGTTTCTTGATCTTCTCAGCCAAGAAATTATTCTCAAACCTCAGTGTCCCATTAGTCTGATTGGCTTCATTAAACTTTGTGGAAAGCTCTTCACAATAAAGTTCCACATCACTGAGCTTCTTAGTGGCCAGCCTATGAAGTTTCTCATGCTTCTCAGAAACCTTGTACAATTTCTTATAGGTTGTATGGATATCATCTTAATCATCCATCTTCTCGAACTAAGAATCAACCAAGCCACTTCTTCAACAATCCCCTTAGTAGGATTGATAGTGGCAGTGAAGATATTTAGAATTCCATCATTCTCATTTTCTGAATCATCCTCATGTTTTCTGAATCATCCTCATGTAGGGCACTCCTATTTCATATGTCCAAAGCCTTGACACCCAAAGTACTTTTGTCTTGAGGGAATAGTATACTGATTGTCATCCCTAGTATCCCTCTTCCCTTTGTCTTTGCTCTTGAATTGTTAGGAGCTAGATTGCCTACAGCCCTTGTCAAAGTCCTTTCCATTCGCATTCTTCTTAAACTTCTTGAATTGCCTTATAATATAGGACTGCATCCTAGAATCTTCATCATCTGAAGACTCATCAGTATCACTGCTCTTGGCCTTCAATGTCATGCTTTTGCTCTTGCTTGATTTCTCAATCCTTGTCAAACTAGGTCTGCAAATTTCCAACCAACTCTGTCAAAGGAATTTTGTCAATGTCCTTTAATTCCTCAATTGCGATGATCTTGGCATGGAATCTCTCGGGTAAAGATCTGAGCACTTTTCTCATAATCTTGGGCTCAGGAATGGTTTCCCCAACATTAAAAGTTGAGTTCACTATGTCCTTGAGTTTGGCATAGAACTCATCGAACAACTCATCCTCCTCCATCTTGATCTCTTCAAAGCTAGTAGTGAGCCTTTGAAGTTTCGAGTGCTTGACAGCCTTTGTTCCCTTATAGGTTGTCTGGAGAATGGTCCATGCTTCCTTGGCAGTTTCAGTGGAGGATATCTTTTTGAAATCCTGATTTGTGACTGCACTAAATAAGGCATTCAATGCCCTACTTTTAAAGTTTGCCGCCTTGATCTTAGCATCATCCTAATCGGCTAGCGCTTAGTCCAGCCTATCTCCACAACTTGCCAAACTTTCTCATCTAAAGACTGTAAGAAAGCTCTCATGCGTATTTTCCAATAAGCATAGTTAGTGCCATTAAATAAAGGAGGTATAATATGAGACTGTCCTCTATCCATGACAAATAAGGGTCACTGGATCGCACAACAAAGATTAACCCTAATCAAAGTGTGCCTGCTCTGAAATCACTTGATAGGACAAAAACATATTGAGCCTTGTGATGAATTAATTGATTAATTAGCCAAGTTTATTAATTAATCAAACTAGTCGCTAACTCGTGCGATGCACGGGAAAGCTATTGATAACTTCCCCAATATAATAAAAAAAAAAAAAAAAAATCAAGATCATGGTATAAATTATATAAGAAACCAATAAAATCTATCACTTACAAAGTAATAAAATCTATCACATACAATGAGATATCGTGATAACCAAGAGCTTGAGATAATATTTAGAAAATATATAACTAATATAAGTACACTCCAATACAATTAATTACACAAATATAGTTAATTCCATACTCATTCAATCAAATATCTTTCATAAATTACATTAATCATTCTTGATATTCAAGATGTATCTAAATTTTAACATTGTCAGTAAACAAAGATGCTAGACCTCAATGGGATTGAAAAGGAAACATAATGTCAATTTACACAATTGCTGAAATAAATTGCATGGAAGAGTCGAACAAAAATTGTAAATTTTCACTTATAAAAGTTACAACTTAAGCGGAAAAATAAAATACTAAGACCAAAAGTGAAACTCTAACACCAATAATGTTGTATAGTCTCAACCTTCAGATGAATAAAATGACATTGTTAGGAAGCAAAGACAAATAAATGTACCAAATTTTGAGTAAAGATTGCTTTAGTCATTTGGCTTAAATAGTAGAACTATTTTTAAAAAAATTGCTTTGGACACTTGTAAGCCAATAAACAAAACAAACCCTCATCACACAAATTTGGAAAGAATAGATGTTGAAATATATGAATGTAAAAAAGAAGAAAAGGTACCAATTGAATGGCAAAAAAGAGCATTAATCGAGTAAAAATATAAATTGATCATATATATGAAAAAAAAAGGGTGAGACATTAAATTCAAGCTGAAGATGAGCTACTAATAACATATTTCATAATTTAAATTCAAATTCAAATCTATAAAGATGTATTTCATGACTCTAGCCGACCTTTTCTTTACATACCAACAATAAAAAAAAAAATAAAACAAAGTTATAAATCAAAGTTTACAATTGTTTTATGTGTTAGTTTTTTTATTATAAATTATTATTGTTTCTTGATTACACCTAGCATCATTGTATATGAACGCTAAAATACAAATATATTCGTAACAAATTAATGGTGAAATATGTCTAGTATTCCATAGCAAAAGTGATTCTCATCAGGATTTGAAATCATGAAAAACAAATAAACTAACCAAAAAAATATTCAAAAGATTTTATTTCCTTTTCAAATTAGTGGTGAAGGGAAAAATAAAACTATAGCTCCCCAATCTTTAATCTCTCTCTCTATATATCTTCATTGAGGCATTCCCTTAAAAAAATTCATCAACATTGTTAATCAATGCAATAAACCCCAAAATGCAAGAGAGTAGGGAAAACCGATTAAAAAAAGTATTAAAACAAACAAAAGGGTCAAAAAATTTTATCACCTTCAGTCTTGCAGTAAGGTAGAAGCTTGGCTCACTTCATAATGGTTTGCAACCACCTACAAATCAAAAAATCTCAAATTAAATTGCTGAAATTTCTTTTAGCTTTTCCGGTTTAGAGTTTTGTTTACATTGCAAACCTTTGCTCAAGGTGATGGCATTTTTGGCAGGTTACTATCATAAGCTCGCAAAACTTTTCTTGTTTTACTCAATTTGTACAATCATACACCCCATTAACCCCACGGTGGGGTTAAACTGCCGGTATAAAACATGGAATTCAAATTGGATTTAAAATACTCGTATTAGAATAGCCAACTATAATACTACTTTCTAACTGAAACAACCTCCTCAAATATCTAGTACAATTTACATAGACGCACAAATGTGAAAAGAATCTAACTTGAAGGCAGTGGCGGAACCAGAAAATTTGTTCAGGGGGGCAACTAAATAATAAATATAATGAAATCGTTAAGTAAAAAAAATTATTTCATAAATAAATTTTAACTCAACAAAATTGTGCCCTACATTCTTCATTATACTAAACATTTTCTTTCCTTAAAATATACATAAATTGTGAACATTTTTCCCATAAATCACTCATATTTCGAAACATTAATATTAAATTTTATGAATTAGTTATTCAGTCAATTTAAGAAGAAAAAAAAAATGTATGAACAATCAAGTCTACACTACTAATAAACTACACAACATTATTAATATTATATAGGATTCTTACATAACATTCACTTTTCAATCACTTTTCATGTATCAAGTTTCAATAATACATCCTCTCAAAAAAAAAAAAAAAATTCCAATAACACATACATTCACTCACGAGCAAAATCAACAACACGCCAGCACGGTATTATTATTATTAATATATTATATAAAAGCTATAAACAAATAGGTAAAAAAATCACAGCCACAAGTTATGTATGAAATTGGCGGACCCATCACAAAACAAACTCAGACAAGTTTAATCCTTTAAAATTTAATTGCTGAAGTACAACAATACAACCGTACAGCACACGGTATAACAAAAGCAGTATATCATAATTACTTAATTAGTGTCTTTGCTTTATATTACTCGGTGTTCATAGCCTTCACAGATTAAACAAAGAGATAGAAATAGAGGGAGAGATACCTGTGGTACTTTGAAGGAGCTAGAGTCAATGGACGACCACGGACTCATGGCAAGGCAACTGGCGGCGCGATGGGTTAGATTTGTTTTGGGTTTTTTTTTTTTTTTTTTTTTTCAAAGAGTTTTGGGTCTTTAAAAAGGAAAAGAAAAATCTATGTTGATAGGAGTTTTGGGGCTTAGGTTTTCTACGCAAGCAATTCTTAAATAGGAGAGAGTAGAGGTGATGGGAGAGTGTCCTTATTTGGCTAGAAGTCTAATTTGCATTGGAAAAGGAAAATAGTGATGAGGTGGAAAATTTAATTTAATTTAAATTTAATTTAAATATTGTGCTGACGTGGAAAATTGTGGGAGCTTCAAAAGCTTCGGTTTTATATATATATATAGATTAGCATGCAAAAATGTGTGGTACCATAAACAAATCACCAATTAAACTAAATGTGCAGCGGAAATTAAATTGAAACGGTGATTTGTTTTCGAATAGAGAAAACTTACACGGCAAAAATCCCACTGGGTGATTTTAAGGTCACCACTCCAAAGAATTCACTATTATCATAACAAGCGGTCACAAGTAAAGGAATCCCAGTACCTTATACCGACCTACAAGTGAACCCTTACCCCAATACCCAATTGGACTTATTCTGTAGTGACAATCTCTCATTTTCAATGCATGGCTCCCAGTACGTGACTTCAATCACCAACTAGAGAAGGATGTTGGTTGCAAAGTTCTTCAGTTCATCATACAATGAAGATCAAGAAGCTCCTTGGTTTCAAAACCCTACGGTGTACAAACACAATAGCTTCTTCAAGAGAGAGATGAACTAGGGCAAATTCTGTCTCTAGTTAGCTTTTTCATGAACAAAACATTACTCCACACTGGTGTAACTGGTGTCACCTTTGATGGCCCTTAAAATAATCCTTATATGTCTAGGGTTGTGAGAAAAGAAAGCCTAAACATATACCTACAGATTGGTTGAAAACAGAACTGAAAAATCTGTTTTTCATAAACATCAATAGATACCCTATTTGTCGAGAAGCTATTGAGCCATGAGATTCAAATAGCTCCTTCAATCTCGATAGATGCTAGCTGTCGAGTTTTAATGAGCAGCACTTTCACACTTGGTTCTTAGATAGACTTGCGTGATTTAACACTTGAATTTGAAACTTTGTTTCTTGAAGTATTAAACACATCCTAGATCTACCCAAATACAAGTAAAGTGCATTTTGTCAAAAGATTAGCCAATTGTATAAAATAGTGACATATGTTCCTAACATGTGAAACACATATGTCCTAACAAATTTGAACCACATAAACTTTCATTTGCACTCTCTCTTTCATGCTACCACTCACCCAATCACACAATAACTTTAACAGTTATAATGGAGGCTAGGAGACTTAAACCCTACATGTCTTAATTGAAAGCACTAGGAGGTGCCAACCAATTGAGCTATAAGGATTTTGGCCAACTCAAAATAATATATATTTTGGAACTTAGTAACACCTTGGTTCCTAAATCATTTATTCTACCATCTATTTTTTGGTATCCTTTAGTATACAGTTGGTTACTTCTTGACTTTAGCTTTCTTTGGAAAAATACTTTTCTTGATTGTATTCTTGACACAAAAAATTTCGTAAGATGGTGTTGTATTTTAAGGCTAAAATTTATCCATAGGTTAAGAATTGACTACAAACACATATTGTTTGAGATGAGAAATTTTAAACAAGTTAAATGAGAGGCATGTTGCCTATCATAAAGAATATCATTAGCATTAAGCTAGCAGGTAAACTCCTAAAAATCAATAGTGTTAGGTTCAAAAGACTTAGGATTTTATGTATTTAGAACTCTAGTTTGTATTGTTGGCAAACCATGATCAAAACAATGTGTTTAGAAGTGTTTTATTCTTGCTCAAAGATTGTGCATTTATGTAAAGTTGGAATCGAGCTAATGCAGGAAAGCATTATGCTTTTCGGCCTAGCTCGATCAATCGAAGCTTAGGCTCGATCAATCAAAGCTCGGGCAGAATGTTTTTTTCTACAGAATTTTCAACTCAGCCCTAGTTGTTTTAAAACGTTTTTAGGGTTTCTAATTTGTCCCAAGTACAAAAGGCAAACCCTAGCCACGTTTTAGTGTTGCTCATATTGTGATTTGTGTAAATCTCTTGTGAGATCTAGAGGAGTTTTCCCTTACACAAACTTAGGGTTTTCAATGAGAAGATTTATCTACACCTTGATGATCAACTCAGTTGCTGTCATTGAAGCTTAAAGAAAACACAAGCGGGTGTGCTTGTATCTGGTGGTGAATCCAAGAAAGAAGGAGTCCGTGAATTCGGAGCTTGCACATGGCCGTGTCAGTAAGTTCTACTAGTTGGTAGCAATAAGAAGTCGAGCGTGGGGGCTTGTAAGTCTTATTGTATGAACTTCAATTCTATCAAGATAGTGGATTCAAGTTTACCTTGAGGGTAGCTAGGTCAAATCCTCCCCAGGTTTTTATCGATTTGGTTTCTTGGGTGATCATATCTTGTGTTATTTATTTTTCCGCTGCTTTGCATGTTATGATCTTTGTTATTGTGATAACCTAGACTTGTTAAATTGGACTAAGTAACAACTTGGCTAATTACCTAGGTTAAATCAATTGTTTTTAAGGGGTCTAAAAACCATCAAATAGACTTAATAGAAGTCAAAAGCAGAAAAAGATTTCGATGTTGCTTATTCTATGGAAATTTTTTTAAAAAATTCTTTGGAATTGGTGAAGTTGAACCACATAAACTTTCATGTGCACTCTCTCTTTCATGCTTCCACTCCTTATTCAATCATTACCCAATCACACAATAATTTTAACAGTTACAATGGAGGCTAGGAGATTTAAACCCTACATGTCTCAATTGGAAACACTAGGTGGTGTCAACCAATTGAGCTATAATGCTTTTGGTCAACTCCAAATACAATATATTTTGGAACTTAGTAACACCTTGGTTCCGAAATCATTTAGTCCAACATATATTTTTTTGTATCCTTTAGTATATAGTTAGTTACATCTTGACTTTTGCTTTCTTTCAAAAAATACTTTGTTGATTGTATTCTTGAAACAAAAGATTCTGTAAGATGATGTCGTATTTTAGGGCTAAAAGTTATCCATGCATCAACTACAAACACATATTGTTTGAGATGAGAATCTTTTACACAAGTTAAATGAAAGGCATGTTGGCAATCATAAAGAATATCATTAGCAATGAGCTATCACGTAAACTCCTATAAATCGATAGACTTAATAGACGTCAAAAGTAGAAAAAGATTATGATGTTGCTTATTTTATGGAGAATAAATTTGAAAATTCATTGGAATTGATGAAGTTGAACCACATAAACTTTCATGTTGACTCTGTTTCATGATTCCACTCATCATTCAATCACCCCCTAATCACACAATAACTTTAACGGTTACAATGGAAGCTGGGAGATTTAAACCCTAGATGTCTCAAATAAAGAAACTAGGAGATGCCAACCAATTGAGCCAAAAGGCTTTTGGCCAATTCCAAATAATATTTATTTTGGAACTTAGTAACACCTTGGTTCCTAAATCATTGAGTCCAACATCTATTTTTTGGCATCCTCCAATATATAATCGGTTATTTGACTTTTGCTTTCTTTGGAAAAATACTTTTGTTGATTGCATTATTGAGACAAAGGAGTTTGTAAGATGATTATGTATTTTAAGTCTAAAAGTTATCCATAAGTTATGCATTAACTACAAACACATTGTTTGAGATCAAAATCTTTTACACGAGTTAAATGAAAGGCGTGTTGCCTATAATAAAGAATATCATTAGCACTGAGTTATCACGTTAACTCCTACAAATCGATAGACTTAGTAGAAGTCAAAAGCAGAAAAACATTTTGATGTTGCATATTCTATGGAAAATTATTTTGAAAGTTCTTTGGAATTGGTGGAGTTGAACCACATAAACTTTCATGTGCACTCTCTCTTTCATGCTTCCACTCAACATTCAATCGTCACCCAATCACACAATAACTTTAACAGTTATAGTGGAGGCTAGGAGATTTAAACCCTACATGTCTCAGTTGGAAACACTAGGAGGTGCCAACCAATTGAGCTACAAGGTTTTTGGCCAACTCCAAATAAAATATACTTTGGAACTTAGAAACACATTGGTTCCAAAATTATTTAGTCCAACATCTATTTTTTTTATCCTTCAGTATATAATCGATTGCGTCTTGACTTTCGCTTTCTTTCGAAAAATACTTTTGTTGATTGTATTCTTGACACAAAAGATTTTGTAAGATGATGTTGTATTTGAAGGCTAAAACTTATCCATAGGTTATGCATTGACTACAAACACATATTGTTTGAGATGAGATTCTTTTACACAAGTTATATGAAAGGCATGTTGCCTATCATAAAGAATATCATTAGCATTGAGCTATCACTTAAACTCCTATAAATCGATAGACTTAATAATAGTCAAAAGTAGAAAAAGATTATGATATTGCTTATTTTATGGAGAATGAATTTGAAAATTCATTGGTATTGATGAACTTGAACCACATAAACTTTCGTGCTGACTCTCTTTCATGATTCCACTCATCATTCAATCACCCCTTAATCACACAATAACTTTAACAGTTACAATGGAGGCTGGGAGATTTAAACCCTAGATGTCTCAAATAGAAAGACTAGGAGGTGCCAACCAATTGAACCAAAAGGCTTTTGGCCAATTCCAAATAATATTTATTTTGGAACCAAGTACACCTTGGTTCCTAAATCATTGAGTCCAACATTTATTTTTTGGTATCCTCTAGTATATAATTGATTGCCAGTTCACTTTTGCTTTCTTTGGAAAAATACTTTTGTTGATTGCATTATTGAAACAAAGGAGGTCCTAAGATGATTTTGTATTTTAAGGCTAAAAGTTATCCATAGGTTATGTATCAACTACAAACACATATTGTTTGAGATCAAAATCTTTTACACAAGTTAAATGAAAGGCGTGTTGCGTAACATAAAGAATATCATTAGCAATGAGTCACGTAAACTCCTACAAATCGATAGACTTAATAGAAGTTAAAAGCAGAAAAAGATTTTGATGTTGCTTATTCTATGGAAAATTATTATGAAAATTCTTTGGAATTAGTGAAGTTGAACCACACAAACTTTCATGTGCACTATTTCTTTCATGCTTCCACTCATCATTCAATTGTCACCCAATCACACAGTAACTTTAATAGTTACAGTGGAGGCTAGGAGATTTAAACCCTATATGTCTCAATTGGAAACACTAGGAGGTGCCAATCGATTGAGCTACAAGGCTTTTGGCCAACTCCAAATAAAATATATTTTGGAACTTAGTAACACCTTGGTTCCAAAATCATTTAGTCTAACATCTATTTTTTTGTATCCTTCAATATATAATCGATTGCGTCTTGACTACGGTGCACATACACAGCAACTTCTTCAAGAGAGAGAGATGAACTAGGGCAAGAACTTCATCTCCGGTCACAATTTGCTTGAACAAAGTTTGCTCAAAGCTTGTTCAACTTGTGAACACTTTGACGGCCCTTAAATTGATCCATTTATATGTCAAGGTTTATGAGAAAAGAAAGCCTAAAGACACATTCACAGATCCCAAGAAAATCATATTGGAATTCTAAAAATCTTAAATCTCGATAGATAGCAGGTGTCGAGCAGCTGTCAAGAAGGTGTCGAGCACACCGAATGAAGAATGACTTCCTTAAACTTGATAGTTGCAGCTATCGAGCTTTAATGATTTTGCACTCTGAACTTGTTTTCTTGAACAGACTTGAAAGTTTTAATACTTAATCTTGAAACAAGGTTTCTTGAAGTATTTAAAACATCCTAAATCTACCCAAATACAAGTAAAGTGCATTTTGTCAAAGGATAAGCAAATTACATAAAATCATGACATATGTTCTTAACAAGTGAAACACATATGTCCTAACAATCTCCCCCTTTGGCAATCCGTGACAAAACCACAACAAACAAATAAACATATGAGAGAAGTCATAAATCACTCAACTCATATTCATTTGTTGAATACAATAAAATCTATCCTAGTACAAGCTCTTGAAAAACTTTGCAAGAAGAGAGTTTATGGCAAATAGACTTTGACAACCTGTATTTCTGAAACACTTTAACAAAAATTCATCAAGGCATCTTTGTGTGAAATAGAAATAATAGATTGCATACAAGTATAAAAATCATGTGTATAAAGAGAGAAAAGAAACAACACATGAAAGGGTAGGTGAAAGAAAAACATACATGGTCACAAGACCTTATGTTCAAGAGTAATGTATCTAAAAAGAAAGAAAAGAAAAGATACATACTATTCTCACTATATCCCTTAAAATGTAACTCCTCTTAACAAAATGGTCCTATACTAACTCTCCCCCTAAGATGGACTACTCTTATACCAAAATTGCTTCTCCTTTTCGTCACAAATGGCAAAGGGTAAGAGTGTCAAGTAGACATCTCATCGGCAGAGCTAGCATCTCTATCATCATCATCTGAAGTATCATCGTCATCACCATCATCATCATGCTTATCCTCAGAAGTAGAAACCAAGGGAGAAGGTGGTGAAGGAGTAGCCTTAGGAGCAAAGCCACCCATAGACACCTGTCATCGTGCAATACAACCGACACGAACGTTCACCTGATACAACTCTGTAGAGAGTGTATCAAGGCGAGCATCCATGCGCTACAACTGCTTCATGATATCTCCTAGAGACACATTGTCCAAAGAAGAAGAAGGAGCCAATGTGGATGGAACCGAACAGGATGGAGCAGAATGGGAGGAAGGAGCTACGAATTTGACTGCTAGGACCGAAGCCGGGCCTCGCTACGTTTAACGGTAGCGTAATCTATGGCACACATGATGGTAAAGTGGTCGAAAGAGGGAAAAGGAACAGAAAAATGGCATAGAATCCTCGTGATAGCGGAAGGAAAGATAAGCTTATCATGGGACGCAGAATCTAGATGAACATCTATAATAGACAGAATGAAATGAGAAGGGAAGTCTATGGTAAGATGCTTAAGAAGAGACAACAAAAATCGAGCACGAGGCTTTATGATGGAGTTATAGTGAGAAAGGGGATGCAAAACAAAAGTTATCACCATGTTCATGAATCTAGGACCTTTAGCAAAAGGTTGACATGGTTTAAAAAGACACTCACCCCAAGCAGTAGGGCGCTCACAGAAAGCAGACTTGAGCTCATCCTTAGACACAGTCCTTAGAGGCTCACAATCGAGATAGTCAACAAACTTTATCCTAGGGACCCGAAGCACATCCGCAACCAACTGCGATGTGATAGGAATACGCGTACCTCGAATGCGAGTGAAGAAAAGAGGTACTGACCGATCAATTACGTGCATGTTGGAGTAGACCTCCTGGATAAGCACGAGAGGACAGGTGACCGGGACATCACACAGTGACTCCCATCCCCTACTATGAATGACAGAGCGGTGTCTACAAAATCTGTCAAGATGACTTGACATTTTGAATGAATGCCTCATCTAGAAAAGTTCTCCGAAAATGGGTTAAAGGCATCATCATCACAAAACCGGATATAAGATAGGGTAGGATCAGACGAAGAAGAAGCACTGGAACGAAGAGGGTTCTGGGCTGGAGTGGATTTACATTTAGGTGCCATAGAAACGATTAACGTAAACTAACAGAGAGGGAGAGAAAGAATGACAATCAAAAAAGTCCCAAACATTTTCAAATATATCAAATATATGGAAAAGAAGTACGTATGCATGTGAAATTCATGAACATGTGACATGCAAAGGAAATTGCATCATGGGCTCAGCCCAATCCAAACTTATCAGCACACAAACATATAGCACACATCTAAATGTATGACAATACCATTATAATGCTAATGTGATGCAATGTATGAGGTTTTAAACACATTTAAGTGAAAAGCCAACCCAAAATTTCAATGAAATCTCATCAATTTTGAAAAACCCCAAAAATTTCCAAAAACCCTAAATCCTAGGTTTCAAAACATGAAATGCATGAATGAGAAAGGATTAGAAGCTTACCAAGTGAAGAAAACACTTGAAAAACCTTGTAAAATCCTTAAGAACCAAAATAGGAGTGAGATTGGAGTGTTTTTGGGAGAGAAACAGAGAAGTATCGAGAAAGAGATCGATGGAAACGAGATCCGGATCATGCAAAGGCTTTATATAGGAAAGCCAGTAAATCTTAACAGATGCAGGTATCGACAAGTATCGAGCGATCTGTCGAGGAGGTGTCGAAGAAATAATTGTTGACGGCTAAGGTGTCGAGGATCAACACACCAGAATTAAGAATAAAAGCTCGGTCGATCCACCAGGTATCAAAAAGCTATCGACCATACAAACCTAATCACGATAGATCCACCAGGTATCGAGGTGCAGGCGAGATTACGATAAGAAAAAGCTTAAGGAAGCTCGACATATAGCTAGCTATCGAGGAGGTGTCGAGCCCAGCTTTTAAAAACAGTTTTTTGAGATGTGAAAAACATAGACATAAATGCAATACAACATGCAACTCAACCAACGATCCAATCAACATATTAGGCTCTCAAAAACATCTCTCAAATGAAAAAAATTAAGCACATGGATCTTTAAAAACATACTAAACACGTTTAACCAATTTTATATTTCAAAATAAGTCCAGATAGTTTAGTAAGCATACATCAACACATGTAAAACCTTGTGATGGCCAAATCACATTGTACCTATAAATATATCAAGAATAGCAAAGAATATTGCGTGTTGTGTGTGAAAAACATTTGCAAGATTGCATAAGTATATGCATGCTATGACGATTTGAGATATGAGAAAATCATTTCAACTCACACACAATCATAACTACTTGATAGGGACTATCACCTTTGAGGTACATCCTATAACTCCCACATCTCCTAGAATACACACTTGCAATCATATTTAAAACATTTTTGATCTTTTTACTTTTGATTTTTCTTTGCATATTTTTTCTTTTAAACATATCATGCATGGGCTTATTAGATAGAGAAAAGAAATACCCAATTATATTTGACATTCCAATTTTGCTATGCCTAAACACACAAATGTCATTGACACTGCACTTTTACTATGCCGAAGCATATAGGTGTCATATTATGATAGGCAGGCAATAGTGGTGAGATGGTTATTTATGCTTTTCTCTTACGATTTTTTAGTCCTTCCCGTCAAAAAGAGTAATATGCGTGTTAAGTTTAAAAGACAACTTAATCGTACTCATCACAAACACGAGTCACAAAAGTCACTTGCTTAGTTATGCATAGAGATACTCATCTAAGCTACAAATGATACAAAGTTTAGAAGACTTTGTTTCAATGGCCATCCAAGGTAGACAAGTACCAATGTACACAAAACACACACTGTTTTTGTATTTTTTTGATTTTTCAATTTTTTTTTTAACTTTTATAAAGAAAAAAAAAACAAAGCAAAAACTGAAAAATAACTAAACAAAAACATGTTAAACAAACAAAGCATAAAAACTAGACCGACTCAAAACATGAAAGCAAAACACATAAGTAATGCACACATAAAAACAAGAAGAGAGAGAGAAAAGTGACAGAATCACTTGGAGCCCTTTTCCTTTCACACCTTGGAAGAACCTTTCCGTCTAGCAAAACCTTGAACCGGCAGTGAAGGGGAAGAATTAAAACCGTTCAAGTTCGATAGGAACATGAGGGCTTTGAGAAGATCACTAAGGGAAGCGAGAGAGGATTGAAGCAAATTCTGGTTCCCAAATACTATCATGTCGTTGCTCTGTTGAGTGGTAAGCCATTTGTAGCAATTTGGTCAAATATGACCAGTAACTCCACGATGATGACAATGATGTTACTTCTTTTGTTTAGGCTTTTGAGAGTTAGCCTTCTTAGCCCTAGGGTTTTTAACATCTTTCTTCTCAAGCTTAAAAGGTGCTCCTAAGATAGATTTACCCTTGTCTAAATTCTCACTAGCTAATTCAATTTTAATCCCATTATTTTCAGTTTTAACATTATTAGCAGGGGGAACAAAAATAGCAGTACTAGAAGAAGCAGTATTAGAGGAAGAAAGTCAATACCCTAAACCTATTCGATCTAAAGCAGATTTCTGAATGCTTAGCATCTCATCCAGCTTTGCGCTTGAAGTCCTCTCCAAGTGAGCTCTGACTTGAAATAGCTCCGCTTCAAGCTTCTTGGTCTTCTCTACCAAGAAATTGTTCTCAAATCTCAGTGATCTAATAGTCTGATTAGCCTCATCAAACTTTGTGGAAAGCTCCTCACGGTCAAGTTCCACATCACTAAGCTTCTTGGTGGTTAGCCTATATAATTTCTGATGCTTTTTAGAAAGCTTATATAGCTTCTCATTGGCTGTATGGATGTCATCTTGATCATCCATCTTCTCAAATTTGGATTCCACTAGTTCCTCTTCTTCAACCACATCTTCAACAATCCCATCAGTAGGATTGACCGTGGCCGTGAAGGCATTTAAGATTCCGTCATCCTTATTGTCGAAATCATCTTTAGGCTCAGTGTTGCTCAAGGTAACAGCAAATGCCTTACTCTTCCCAATGCTCTTAAGGTATGTAGGATACTCATGCTTCATGTGACCGAAACCTTGACACCCAAAGCACTTAGGTCCTGAGGGAACTGTGTATTGGCCACCTTCTTTAGCATCCTTCTTCCCTTTGTCTTGGCCTTTAAACTGAGAAGAACTGGATTACCTGCGGTCTTTGTCGAAACCCTTTCCATTGGCATTCTTTATAAACTTCTTGAACTACCTGGTGATATAGGACTTCATCTTGGAATCTTCATCATTAGAAGATTCATCTGTTTCACTACTCTTAGCCTTCAGTGCCATACTCTTACTTTTACTCTACTTGCCTATTCTTATCAACCCTAGCTCGTAGGTCTGCAAGTTTCCAACCAGTTCAGTCAGAGGAATCTTGTCAATATCCTTCGATTCCTCTATTGCAGTGATCTTGGCATGAAATCTCTCGGACAGAGATCTAAGCACTTTCCTCACAATCTTGGGTTCAGGAATGGTTTCCCTAAGATTGAAAGCTGAGTTCACTATGTCCTTTAGCTTAGCATAGAACTCATCAAAAGACTCATCCTTCTCCATCTTTATCTCTTCAAAGCTTGTAGTGAGCCTCTGAAGCTTTAAGTCCTTGACAGCATTAGTACCCTTATAGATTGTCAGGAGAACGGTCCAATCCTCTTTGGTAGTTTTAGTGGAGGATATCTTCTTGAACTCCTCGTTGGTGACAGCACTGAACAATGCATTCAAAGCTCTGCTGTTGAAGTTTGCCGCCTTAATCTTGGCATCATCCCAGTCGGCTGGCTCTTTTGTAGGCTTAGTCTAGCCTATCTCCATAGCTTGACACACTTTCTTATCTAAAGATTGCAAGAAGTTCTCATGCATACTTTTCAGTATGCATAGTTAGTGCCATCAAATAAAGGTGGTATGATTAATGACTGTCCTCTATCCATGACAAATAGGGGTCAATGGATCAACACAACAAAGATTAAACCCTAACCAGGGTGTGCCCATTCTGATACCACTTGATAGGCCACAAACTGAATGACCACTTGTGATAGAAATTAATTAATTAATTAATTAATTAGTCAAGTTATTAATTAATCAATTTATCATGCAAACCGTTGTAGCATAAACAAATCACTAACAAACTAAATATGCAGCGAAAAATAAATAACATGGTGATTTGTTTACGAATGGGGAAACCTAACGGTAAAAACCCCACCGGGTGATTTTTAGGTTACCACTCTCGAAACTCCACTATTATTACAACAAATAGTTACAAGTCAAGGAATCTAAGTATCTTACCAACCTACAGTTAAACCCTTACCCCAATACCCAATTGGACTTGTTCTGTAGTGACAGATCCCTTTTCAGATGCACGACTCCCAGTATGTGACTAACGAATTGCGTGGATCCCAATACGCGACTTTAATCACCAACTAAGAAGGTTGTTGGTTGCAAAGTCTTTTAGTTCATCCAAATGATAAGGATCAAGAAGATACTTAGTCACAAAACCCTATGTGCACATACACAACAACTTCTTCAAGAGAGCGAGATGACCTAGGGTAAGAACTTCGTCTCCGGTCACAATTTTCTTGAACAGAGTTTGCTCAAAGCTTGTGCAAATTATGAACACTTTGATGGCCCTTAAACTGATCCTTTTATATGTCTAGGTTTAGGAGAAAAGAAGGCCCAAAGATACATTCACAGATCCCAAGAAAATCAGATTGAAATTCTAAAAATCTTAAACCTCGACAGATAGTAGGTGTCGAGCAGTTGTCAAGAAGGTGTCGAGCACACCGAATGAAGAACAGCTTCCTTAAGCTCAATAGATGCAGCTGTTGAGCTTTAATGATTTTACATTCTAAACTTGTTTTCTTGAATAGACTTGAAATCTTCAATACTTGATCTTGTAAAAAGGTTACTTGAAGTATTTAAAACATCCTAAATCTACCCAAATACAAGTAAAGTGCATTTTGTCAAAAGATAAACCAATTACATAAAATCATGACATATGTTTTTAACAAGTGAAACACATATGTCCTAACAACACATAAAAAATAGCATATACTAAATGTATGAGGACTCAAAAATTAATCAATCAATTTTTAAATGAAGTTGAGTATCCAATTTAGCAAAGTGTATACATGTTATGTGTGAAAACAATGAGAGATATGACTGCAAAATTGCAAGATGGATACTGAACACAATGCAATGCATGTAAATCCTAAACATAAATGATGCAAAAAAAAAAAAAAAAATTGGTCAAATACTTAAAAACTGAAAATTTTTTATCAATTGAATGCCAATCGAGTTAGGCAGATTCAAACCAAAATTTTTAATCACAAGTTCGAACAGTCAAGCAACAGGTTCAATCGATCAAAAATATGGAAAAATCAGTTTTTTGAAAAACAGAGTATTTTAATGTAGAAACTCCTCAAAGCACATTATATTATGAATAAAATGCATGAGTATGAGATGAAAAGTTTTTCAAAAACACTTGAATTCAACCCAAATCTTCGAAAAACAAGATTTTCAACCTTTTTGTCCTCAAAGCTCAAACATTAAACATATTTTGCATTAAAATCAAGGAACTTTTAATCTTGGATGGCCACAATAAAATCACACACGCAATATCATGTACTAAATTTAGCAAAGAGAAACTTGTGTAGTGTGTGCAACTAGCAATAACTTGAGATACATGTGAGGTGATATGTAGATAGAAATTAATCATAATTTCTACAAAATTCATCACATAAGTTTGAAAAACACTATCACCTAAAGAGTTACATCATATAACTATTACATCTCCTAGAAAACAAGCTTACAATCATGTAATTTTCTTGTTTTGCCTCATATGTACAGACCAATTTTATTTGATTTGGAAATTATTAGAATAGCTATGATAATGTGCACACCAATTTTATTTCATTGTAAATTAATTATAGCCCAATAATGTACACACCAATTTTAACATTAATCTGAGGCTACACCTTATGTTCTCTTTATGTATGTGCTACACTTTCTCGAGCACAAAATCTTACGATATACACTAAGGTGTTCATGATTGGCTAGTAAACAGTAGTGAGATGGATATTTATACCTTTCTTAATAAGTTCAAGTCCAACAATCAAAGACATGTGACTTCAAAATCAAGATCATGTGATGAAAAACTATAAACATCTTCCTACACAACATGCACTACAAAGCTCAAGCTAGTAAAGTGCAATAAATAAGCTTATCCAAGCTAAACAAGGTACATAAACATGGTATGTAAAAATAAATTGGCCAGCCTTGATTACAAATCCAAGAAAAATAATGCAAAACACATAAAAAACCTTATTGGTTACAAAATGCTTAGGACCTGTTAGGACATATGTGTTTCACATTAAGAACATATGTCATGATTTTGTGTAATTGGTTTATCCTTTGACAAAACACACTTTACTTGTATTTGGGTAGATTTAGGATGTGTTTAAATATTTCGAGAAACTATGTTTCAAGATCAAGTATTGAAGCCTTCAAGTCTGTTCAAGAAAACAAGTTGATAGTGCAAATTCATTAAAGCTCGACAGCTGGCTCTACAGCTGCATCTATCAAGTTTAAGAAAGCTGTTCAAAGTTCGATGTGCTCAACACCTGCTCGATAGCTTCTCGACACCTTCTATCTGTCGAGGTTTAAGATTTTCAGAATTCAAATCTAATTTTCTTGGGATCTGTGAATATGTCTTTGGGCTTTCTTTTCTCCTAACCCTAGACATATAAAAGGATTGTTTTAAGGGCCGTCAAATAGTTCACAAGTTGCACAAGCTTTGAACAAACTCTGTTCAAGAAAATTGTGACTGGAGACGAAGTTCTTGCCCTAGTTCATCTCTTTCTCTTGAAGAAGTTGCTGTGTATGTGCATTGTAGAGTTTTGTGACCAAACATCTTCTTGATCTTCATCGTGTGGATAAACTCAAGAACTTTGCAATCAATAACCTTCTTAGTTGGTGATTGAAGTCGCGTATTGGGATCTACGCAATTGGTTAGTCACGTACTTAGAAGTCATGCATCAAAAAGGGGAACTGTCACTATAGAATAAGTCCAATTGGGTATTGGGGTAAAGGGTCAACTATAGGTTGGCAAGGTACTTGGAATTCCTTTACTTGTAACCGCTTGTTGTGATAATAGTGAAGTTTTGGGAGTGGTGACTTGAAAATCACCCGGTGGGGTTTTCGCCGTTAGGTTTTCCCCATTCGTAAACAAATCACCATGTTATTTATTTTCCACTGCATAATTAGTTTATTGGTGATTTGTTTGTGCTACCACGTGCTTGTATGGTAAATTGATTAATTAATAACTTGGCTAATTAATTAATTAATTAATTTCTATCACAAGGGGTCATTCAGTTTATGTTCTATCAGGACCAAAACTAAAAGCACACATTATGCTAAATGATTAAAAAAAAAAAAATGCAAATGCAATACATGACAATGCTTAACTAAGTTATAGAGGGTACAAAAACAAGAAATATTAATTTCTTAATTAACCCTTGAATACATGTACAAATTAGTACATACACAAAATCAGAAATAGCTTAGCACTTATCTAACACATACTATTCAAGTTTCTCCACAATGTCAAGCATGTTCTAAATCAAGAGAGAGATATCACAATTCATATAATCCTCAAGAAAAATAAAACTACACACGAAATAAATATTTGTCTTTTTGAAAATTATCAATGTTTTTGGATTTTTTTAAAATAAAAAACAACCAAAAACAAAAACAAAAACAAAACATGTCCACAAACAATTGAAAGAATTAAATCAAGGACAAGTAAACAACAATCACTTTAGAGAATCTTTTCTCACCCATATAGCACGAGTCTTTGGCTTTGTAGGTGAAAATCCATGAGAGGCAGAGTGTATTTGAGGGATTACACCAATATTTTGAGAGAGACTGAAATCTTGCAAATTCCTTTCACTAGCCAACAAGATCAAATTTTTCAAAAAAATATGAAACAATTTATATGGACTTATGGCAGGAGAAATATCATCACAAATCCTAGACTGAAACACAAAATGCTTAAATATCAATTTATGACAATTAGGACGAATGTGGCTGGAGACCACAAAAGTGACAAACAGGAATAAATTGAAGAACATTAGTATTCCTAACAACAAATCTAGTCTCAGATTTTGGTTTTTTCCTCAACAAAGAACAATTTGATCTAATATGGCCAACAACACCACAAAGGTGACAGATAGGCACAAAAATAGATTTATTATGCTCTCTAACAATAGGTTTAGACATAGGTTTAGAAACCTTAGCGCCTACATTAGAACTTTTACCTTTGTCTAACCTAGCAAAATAAGCATTTTCTTTATTATTCCTCTTGAAAGGAGGGATATAAAATTTCTCAGTTTTAGGCTTAAGAGAAACAGAAACATGTTAGGAATGCTATAAGCATATGGATAATAATGGTTGTATTGAGATTTAGTTAGTTAGTTAGTTACAATTCCAAGCATGTTAATCACATTTAGCACATGTTGGAATTATTAATGCACATGGGGAATAATAGAACCATTAGGATGAGGCCATGTGGACCAATGAGATTAGAGCTAGTCTCCTATAAATACATGATTGTAATCCAATATGAGAAATCAATGAAGAATAAACCAATTTGTTAGTGCATTTTTCTCTCTTAATCTCTCTCTTTCTCTATGGAGGGTGACTACCTCGAATTAAGTCAATTTCCCTACAATCCCCATCCATTCCCCTATAATTCCCATCAATCTCCATTAGGAACCACCGGGTTCCTAACAAATGGTATCAGAGCCGTTGATCCAGAGACGGGCAATTTTGATGAAAGAAAACTTTTGAAAAAAATACAAGGATTGTTGAACCAAGCTTTAGAAGAATCTAAGGATATTTCAAAGAAGATAAAGGCCTTGGATGAATCTAACATGGCCATGAAGGAGGAGCTCTCAAGATTGCAAGAGGGTCTCGAGAACATGACGGAAGAGGAGTTACAATCTCTTGATTCAATGAAACTCGAAGAACAAATCAAGTTCCAAGAATCTACTACTGTTGTTGCAAGCCTAGATGTTGATTTTTGTGTCAAAGTGGATGATGATATACATGTACATGCTGCCCTTGAAGTTCAGTCGAAAGAATCAACAAAGAAGGTGATAATGATCTTCCAAGAACCCATTCTTGATGCACCAATGGAGGCTTCCATTCAAGAGTCTATGATTCAAGAATTGGCAATCCAAGTGTCGGTGATCCAAGAATCCAAGATACAAGCTCCAAGAATTCTAATGGTTCTAGAATCAAATGAGGTCTTGAGGATACTAGAACATTTCAAGGTTCAAAGAACCAATGAGACCTTGAAGATTGAAGAACCATTGAAGGCTCAAGACTTTGAGCAAAGTTTGAAGATCTACAAAGAAGAAACCTTCATGTGCACCGGGCCGCTTGTCAAAGAGAAATGCATGAATATGGTGATCAAAATGTCACTACGGTATTGGTCCATTGGAAGATCTCCTTTGATGAAGATGTTATTTCACAACAACACCTTGTGGGCAAGGTGTTTTCAAGGGGAGGGAAATGTTAGGAATGCTATAAGCATATGGATAATAATTGTTGTATTGAGATTTAGTTAGTTAGTTAGTTACAATTCCAAGCATGTTAATCACATTTAGCACATGTTGGAATTATTAATGCACATGGGGAATAATAGAACCTAGTTAGTTAGTTAGTTACAATTCCAAGCATGTTAATCACATTTAGCACATGTTGGAATTATTAATGCACATGGGGAATAATAGAACCATTAGGATGAGGCCATGTGGACCAATGAGATTAGAGCTAGTCTCCTATAAATACATGATTGTAATCCAATATGAGAAATCAATGAAGAATAAACCAATTTGTTAGTGCATTTTTCTCTCTTAATCTCTCTCTTTCTCTATGGAGGGTGACTACCTCGAATTAAGTCAATTTCCCTACAATCCCCATCCATTCCCCTATAATTCCCATCAATCTCCATTAGGAACCACCGGGTTCCTAACAAAACACTTCTATTATCAATAGCAAGCTTGGTACTAGTCAAATTTTCAATTTATCTTCAGATTCAACTAACTCTTGTTCCAAGCTTTTCATCTTCTCATCTTGAGAGGAAATTTGATTTCTCAAAAACTCATTCTATTTATTAGATTCAGCTAATCTAACAACCAATTCCTCTTTTACAAGATTAGCCAATTTTAACTCTTACTTGAATTTCTTAGCAATTTTCATAGATTTCAATAATTCCTTACAGAGAATTTCACAGGCATCAATAAGATCAATACAAACATGAGCAAAAACATGATCAGAAAGACGCTTTAAATTATCCATGACAACAAGGGTCAAGGATTAGCTACTAGATCAAAAGATCTAAAACAAAAGAGCTACCTGCTCTAATACCACTTGTACATTTTTAGACCCTTTAAAACACAACCAGATTAACCTAGTTAATTAGCCTAGTGATTACTTAGTCAAATTATCAAATCTAGGTTAACACACATATATCATGTTATTGTAAAGTGCAGAAAATAAATAACAAAACGATATGATAACCCAGCAAAACTAAATTGGTAAAAAACCTAGGGAGGATTTAACCTAGATATCCTCAAGGTAAACCGAATTCACTATGAAAGAATTGAACTTTACACAATAGTGACATAGAACACTAACATCCTATTGCTACCTCGAGTAGGAAACTTACTACCACAACCACGTGACAGCTTCGAGTCCCCAGACTACTTTCTTGGATTCCCGGCTAGTACAAGCACTCTCACTTATGTATCTTTAAGCTCTTGAAGCAGCAACTGAATTGATCACCAAGCTCTCAACATCAATCTTGAGATTGAAAACCCTAAGTGTATGTGAAGGTAAACACCTCTATATCTCATAGATGATTCACTCACACAGCATAAAGAGCAACAAAGTCCTTATAGAACTTTTGAGTACAAAATCCTAGATCTACAAAAAAGGCACCCTCTTCTCTCTCTAAAAAACTTATAAAAACGTTTTAGGGTTTCCTTTATATATAGAAGTGTTTTACTTGAAACCCAATACGTTTAAGTAGAGTTTGGGCTGAATTTGAACTTTGCAGAAAAATAAATCTGCATGTGGTTCGATCGATCAAGTCTAATTTTCGATCGATCGAGCCTTGCAGATTTGATCCAATAAATTCTGCAATCACTCAATTCCAATTTTACAATTAAACATACTTTGAGCAAGCCTAAACCTAGAATCTATGTTTTGATCATGGTTTTCCAACATAATACAAATTGAAGTTTTAACACATTAGTTCCTAAAGTCTTAGAACCTAACAACAAGTATATAAATGCAAGTGCTTCACAGCTTCAAAATTAGGGGTGAGTGAATTTTGCCACTGTTCCCAAACTCACGTTTAAGTCTAGATTATGTTTTATGGGTTTTGTCACGGAATAGCCAAAGGAAGAGATTGTAAAGTTGTAATTTACACCTATGTTTTTGTTGGCTTTTATTCCGTCCAAAATTTGATTGTAATTATGCTCAATCTTATGTACCTTGTATTTCATGTAGGTTTTTATTTGTAAGGGTTGTGTGTGAGAGAGAAAGAGTGTGAAGACTCAAGGTAAATTAAAGACAAAAGTGTTTTCGTGGGTAGTTCACAAGTAAGCATTCCGCGAAGTGATGCATGTGCCCTACATATGACTGGAATGTGAAGAGTTAGGATAGGATGGAGACAGCTAGTTTTTGCCAGTGTCTCGTGGGTAAGGCCTTCCCATGAGATACCTGCGAAACATTCTCTTTTGCTGAACTATCATTTTTGATACACACTATCTGTAATCACATTATATATATACCCCCATTATCCACATATGTTGAGGAGTGCTTCTGAGATAAAACCCTAGCCATAAACCTTGAAAGTTAGAGATTATTATACCCACAATTCTCTACGAAATTACTTATGGATTTTCCTCAACTCCTACCTCTCCATTTCCATACCATTGAAAGGTTTATAGCCCAAACACTTACCATACCCTTTTAGAGTGTTCAGTGAGGTTTTGGTATTGTTGGGAAGCATTGGAAGAAGCTAGGCTTTGGCGGATGCAATTTAGCGCATTGCGGGATCCGGAGAGCTAGACAAGACACAGTTCCAAGAAGCCTTGTTGGAGTAGGAGCTTGGAGGGCTCAGGTGCATTGGGTAGATTAGGCTTGGAAGGTCTCTTACTAACTCATGTATCCCAATTGATTGTCTAATGGATCGACTACCACTTGGAGGGCGGCAGAGAGGTTTCACATTGAGTGCTTCGGTTTCCTCTTCGATAACACATCGGCGTGTTATCCTGTGTTTGCATTCTTCTTCCCTACTCTTTTAGCTTTCATATTACTGTTGTGTTATATTGAATATGGCTTAGAATAGTTTATTCGTTTATCCATTTACATTTACTCTATTCTGTATTTAGTATAAGTTAGAGTAAAATCTATCGAGCCATAATTTTTAATTTGGGGGTCTAAACAGCTCTTGTGTTTTAACACATTTTTAAGCTTTCATACAATATTAATCATAGCCAACCACAACATATTTCTTAGTACACACACATATATCTATATATATATATATATATGCAAATTATAACCATATCTAAGAACAAAACCATGATATAAATTCTGGAAAAATTGAAAATATATTGCAAAGAAAAATGTATAACATGCTTTACAGCAAGATCATTTTCTGCTACTAATACTAGTCTACATAGAAAATGATCAATATCATTTTCTTGAGAAAATTGGAGATTGTAGAGTTGGAAATGAAGAAACGAGGAGGAGGAATACTTGAATGATACCTTTAAAGATTTAGAAAATTGTGTTTGTTCATTCCTTAGTGAGGTACCAAGTCCATGTGGTTGGCACTCTCAGAGAACAATTTTCTTAGGGTGATGTGTGTGGTTGTGAGCTCTTCACCCTTTAAATAGGAAAGATACAAAGAGGGAGAAGATTGAGGTAGGTAGAAGTAGAACGTTGTAAGCAATTAAGTCATAATGTATGCTTGATGCTTCCCACTATAATAGTAGCAAAGCCTAGATTACGATAGGAAAATGCTAAAATAATCACTTTCACAAAATATTTATTGGTTTTCATATACGCTAACCATTAATATCGCTTTTTCATTTACCAATAACTACTCACTGCATTAACAGTTTATAAAATATTTTGTAAAATAGTTTATATATCTAATATTATTCAAATATTTAATCCCGTAATAAGTTATAAATGGTAAATGATAAAATAATCTATATGTTAAGTGTAGTTGGAATGAGGTGTAATAAATAAGATGTGTAATAAGGGTTTGTATGTGTACAATAAGAGGGTGCTGGTGTTGGGGTGGAGAGCAGGCTATGACGCAAGGCTGTGTAGGTTGGGATGCAACAGTGATGCAGGATGTAATGCAGCAGTGAGCAGTGATGCAACAGTGAGTATACGTGCCTAAGGTTCACATGTGAGATACATTAGAGTTGGTTATTAACTGTTGCAAGTCAGTTAGAGTTAGTTAGGGACTGATGGGTCTTGACAGTTGTCTTAGTGTTGTATAAGAGACTAGTGAGTTGTATATTGGACAACCAAGCAAATTGTATTCTTCAATGAAACTTTTCCTTTTCTTTTCTGTTATCTTCTCTCTCTATCTTGGAGGCCTACCTGATCTCGAATCCAGCTACACATAAATCCACCAATGCAATCCTAACAAGTGGTATCACAGCATCATTCCTGCTGCCATAACTGAGACTCGTGCCGCTGCCATGAATACAGTGAATGAAGCTATTGCTTCTCTTCGAACTACCTCTGACCACCATAACAAGGACATCCAAGAAATACAAAAGATTCAGAGCATTCATACCAGAACTCTGAACGAAATGAATCAGAACATCAATGTGATCTTGCAAAAGCTTAATTCCATAGATGGAAATCAACATTCACCTCAGAGAAATGTGCAACCGAATTCAATTCCCAATTCTTCAACCTTGTCACTCGCCAAATCTGTGAAGTTGGATTTTCCTCGATTTTCTGGTGTTGATCCGGCCAGCTGGGTTTACAAGGCTAATCAGTATTTTGGTTACTATCAAACTCCAATTGTAGAAAAACTAATGATAGCTTCTTTCCACATGGAATTGGAGGCATTGATATGGTTCCAAGAAGCAGAGGAAGCTGGGATATTTTCTAATTGGGAATCCATGGTGCAGGCTTTACATGTAAGATTTGGATCAACGACTTATGATGATCCTATGGAGGTATTAACAAGGCTGAGGCAGACCACCACAGTAGCCTTGTATAAAGCAGAGTTTGAAGCAATATCAAACAGGATCAAAGGGCTTTCTCCAATGCACAAGCTGAGCTGCTTCTTGAGTGGGTTGAAAGATGAGATACGTTTGCCAGTAAGAATGCTTAGTCCTCAATCCTTGAATGCAGCATTTGGATTGGCTAAAATACAAGAAGAATATGTGATGAGTTGCAGAAGGAATATGAAGAATCAACAAGATTCAGGTAAGAACTTTATCTTGGGTTTGCCTAAAAGTAATGGTGTGGTAGAAACTAAGTCTAGTATACCCATTAAGAGAATAACTCTTGCACAGATGGATGAAAGGAGAAAAAAGGGACTTTGTTACAATTGTGATGAGAAATGGGGGCCTGGACATAAATGTAGGAATGCTAGACTCTTTATTTTGGAAGGAATTGAATTGGTTTCTAATGGTGATAATTCTGGTGTGAGGATAACAGAATTGGATGAGGATGTGAATGGTGGGGTGGTTCATAAAATGGATAAGGGTGTTCAATCTAATCAGGATGAGGAGGTAGAGATTACTTTGTATGCTATTACAGGAACACCTACACCTGGCACAATGAGGGTGAAGGGAAGAGTAAATGGAGATAGGCTAGTGATTTTGATAGACAGGAGTAGCACTCACAATTTTGTGGATGCATCCTGGATCAGTAGCTTACAACTAAGGGTAGATGTTACAAAGGTGTTGGAGGTCAAAGTAGCTAATGGTGAAATTGTTAAAACTCAAGGACTTTGTAGTGAGGTACCTGTGATAGTCCAAGGAGTGAAATTCTGTATCAACTTTCATGTTTTGGCATTAGGTGGCTGTGATGCAGTTTTAGGTACTCAGTGGTTAAGTACCTTAGGTGAAATCCAATGGAATTTTAAGTTGTTGACTATGAGTTTTTGGTATAGGAATCAGTAGGTTTTGTTGCAAGGTCTAAACTCCAATTCAGATTCTTCTTTTGTGGATGGCAAGAAATTCTTCAATGCTTCAGTGAAGAGAGGGTTATTGTTAAAGATTGATGGGGTAGACTCAACTGATGTAGTAAGTAAACTTTCGGCTGAGGTGGAAACACTATTGCAAGAGTTTAGCCAAGTCTTTGAGACTCCTACTGAATTACCTCCACTGAGGGGTCATGAGCATTCTATCACCCTTAAGGAAGGTGCCCAACCGGTATGCCAAAGGCCCTATAGATACCCATTTTATCAAAAAAATGAAATAGAAAAAATTGTGAAGGAGCTTCTGTTAGTTGGTTCAATTAGAGACAGCAATAGTCCATTTGCTTCACCTGTTTTGTTGGTTAGGAAAGCTGATGGCTCATGGAGAATGTGCATTGATTATAGGGCATTGAACTCTATCACTGTCAAGGATAAATTTCCTATCTTATTATTTATGAGTTGTTGGATGAATTGCATGGGGCTGTTATTTTTTCTAAGCTAGACTTGAGGTCTGGGTACCACCAAATCAGAATGAAGGAGGAAGATATATTCAAGACAGCTTTTAGGACACATGAGGGTCACTATGAGTTCTTGGTAATGCCTTTTGGCTTAACCAATGCTCCTTCCACCTTCCAATCCTTAATGAATCAGGTATTTAAGCCTTTCTTAAGGAGATTTGTCCTAGTTTTCTTTGATGACATCTTGGTTTATAGCAAATCTATGTCTGAACATGTCATCCACCTTAGGAATGTTTTAGAACTTTTGGATACTCATCATTTATATGCTAAAAGGTCTAAATGTATGTTTGCTTGTTCAAAAGTGGAGTATTTGGGACATGTAATTACTGCTGAGGGAGTACACATAGACCCAAAAAAGGTGGCTGCTATGCAGCAGTGGGCTATTCCTAAAAATATCAAGTCTTTAAGGGGGTTTTTGGGTCTCATTGGCTATTACAGAAAGTTTGTTAAGGGGTATGGGACTATTGCAGCTCCTTTGACTGCTTTATTGAAGAAGGATTCTTTTTGTTGGTCCAAGGATGCTGATTTGGCTTTTCAACAACTTAAAGAGTCTATGATTACCCCACCTGTCTTGGCTTTGCCAGATTTTGAGAAGCCTTTTGTGGTGGAATGTGATGCTTCTGGGAGGGGAGTAGGTGCTGTCTTGATGCAACAGGGAAGGGCTATTGCTTATCATAGCCAAGCACTTAAGGGAAAGAACTTGGCCTTGTCCACATATGAGAAGGAACTCTTAGCCTTGGTGATTGCTGTGAAGAGATGGAGAGCTTATTTGGTGGGCAGATCCTTCACTATCAAGACTGATCAACAAAACCTAAAGTACTTGCTGGAACAAAAAATTGGAACTCCTGCTCAACAGAAGTGGTTTACTAAGTTGTTGGGTTATAATTTTGTGGTGGAATATAAGAAGAGCAAGGATAATTTGGTAGCTGATGCTTTATCCAGGAAGGTTGAGTTTGAAGACACTGATATTGATGGTGAGGGGGGAGTTTTATGCATGATTTCATTTCCAACTCCTGCTTGGTTGACTGACCTCAAGGCTAGCTATGCCACTGACCAGCTAGTTCAGAGTATTTTTCAAGCTTCTCAATTGGGGAAGGAAGTTCCTAAGGGGTTCTCAATACAAAATGGACTTCTATTGCATAAAGGGAGAATTTATTTGGGGTCCTGTGATGCCTTAAAAGATACTGTTCTGCAACAAGTCCATAATAGTCCTTTGAGGGAGCATTTCGGATTCCTTAAGACCTTGCATAGAGTGAAGAGGGATTTCTCTTGGCCTGGTTTGAGGGAAGATGTAAGGAAGCATGTGAGGGAATGTGATACTTGCCAAAGACTAAAGGCTGAGACTTGTAATATAGCTGGTTTGTTGCAGCCCCTACCTGTACCTGAGAAGCCTTTGTTGGATGTGAGCATGGATTTTGTTGAGGGTCTTCCAAAGTCTCAGTCTAAGGATGTGGGTTTGGTTGTAGTGGATAGGCTGACTAGATTTGTTCATTTTGTTCCATTGTCACACCCTTATATTGCTACTAAAGTAGCTACTAAAGTAGCTACCCTATACCTGCATTATGTATTCAAGTTACATGGAATGCCAGCCTTAATTGTGAGTGACAGGGACCCTGTGTTTACCTCACACTTTTGGTAGGAATTGATGAGATTGCAGGGGGTGCAGCTAGCCATGTCCACGGCTTACCACCCTCAATCAGATGGGCAAACTAAAGTGGTTGATAAGAGCTTGGAGCACTATTTAAGAGCATTTGCAGCTGACAGACCCCACTCTTGGGTTGACTGGCTTCCCTTGGCCGAATTTTGGTTCAATACCAATTTCCATATATCTACCAAATTAACCCCTTTTGAAGCCTTATTTGGTTATCCTCCTCCAAGGTTATTGGACTATATACTAGGCACTACTAAGGTTGAAAGTGTGGAGGTGCATTTGAAGACCAGACAGCAGCTACTGACATTACTGAAGCAGAACTTATGGGCAGCTCAGGAAAGAATGAAGGTCAATGTTGACAGGCATAGGACTGAAAGAAACTTTGCTGAGGGTGATTGGGTGTATTTAAGGCTACAACCTTACAAGCAAAGGTCATTGAGGCAGAGCAAGATGGGGAAATTGTCTCCTAGGTATTATGGACCCTTCCAAATCTTGAAAAAAATTGGTCAGGTGTCTTACAAGTTAGACTTACCATCAGATTCCAAGTTGCATTCCATGTTTCATGTTTCATGTCTAATAGCAAAATTGGGTCAGCATGTGGCAGCCATTCCTACTCTTCCAGCTGTAGATGTAGAGGGCATCTTGAATCCTGAACCCATTGCTGTGTTGCAGGAGAGGTCCCATCAGTTGAGGAATAGGACTGTGACTCAAGTCTTAATTCAGTGGCAAGGGGAAGGTGTGGAAAATGCTACTTGGGAGAATTTATACCAACTGCAGCAACAATATCCTCACCTTGTGGGCAAGGTGTTTTAATGTGTGGGGGGGGGGGGTATTGTTAAGTGTAGTTGGAATGAGGTGTATTAAATAAGATGTGTAATAAGGGTTTGTATGTGTACAATAAAAGGGTGCTGGTGTTGGGATGCAGAGCAGGCTGTGACGCAAGGCTGTGTAGGTTGGGATGCAGCAGTGATGCAGGATGTAATGCAACAGTGATGCAACAGCAGTGAGCAGTGATGCAGCAGTGAGTATACGTGCCTAAGGTTCACATGTGAGATACATTAGAGTTGGTTATTAACTGTTGCAAGTCAGTTAGAGTTAGTTAGGGACTGATGGGTCTTGACAATTGTCTTAGTGTTGTATAAGAAACTAGTGAGTTGTATATTGGACAACTAAGCAAATTGTATTCTTTAATGAAACTTTTCCTTTTCTTTTCTGTTATCTTCTCTCTCTATCTTGGAGGCCTAGCTGACCTCGAATCCAGCTACACATAAATCCACCAATGCAATCCTAACACTATATATATATATATATATATATCTAAAAGCTAATGTGTAACATTTATTATTGTTATGCTCTAGTTAAGCAACATTAGCATACATATCATTATCTTTTTCTTCTTTTTTCTAATTTTCCTATAATTTTTTTTGACATTCACTTATCTCAAACCTTTATCCCTCCCTTACTTTTTCGTCTCTCTACTACCTTCTACCTTAATATCACCATTCATATTTCCCTTCATCTTCCTTTATTTTGTCTCTTCTTATTTACACCCTCTTATTCTCTAATCTTTCTCCCTCCCTTACATTTTCAGCTCCCCACTAGCATCTACCTTAATATCACTATACATCTTTCTCTTTATCTTCCTTTATTTTGTCTCTTCTTATTTACACTCTTATTATACATTTGTCATTCTTTCTTCCATTCTTTACATAGTTTTCCCTCACAAAAAGGTTTCTCTCTCTCTCTCTCTCTCTCAATTTTTTGGAGAAATTTCAGAACTCTAAGTTGGTTGATGCGATATAGTTTTGTGTTTTAAGTTTTTCTTTGGTTCTCTTTGATTGTTAAATGTTATCCCATTGCATTATAAATAATTAAAAATAGTAGATAAAAACATTGTATTATTATATTACATAACATGATTTGGATAATTTAGTGCTTATTGTTTATATATATAAATATATATTTATTTATTTATTCTTTTTTTTCTTCTCATCTTATTTTATTCAACGTTAGACTAGGCTTGGTATTAAGTTATTAACATGTCAAAGATGGTTGCAAATTCAGAATTCGAGTTGGGTCTCGATATGTTTTTGTGATGATAGGTGCTAATGATCTTTACATGGTATATATGGGGTCTTCTTGTTATTTTAGTTTTCGCTTTAACAACGTAGAAACTGTTAAATTAATGATTGAATGTTTATATGTTACACATTTTTGCAACTCTTTTCAACGCATTGCATACATTAGCAATTACTACAAATAATAATTGTTCAATCACTTTAAATTTGGGTTTGGAAAAGATTAAAATCCAACTTATATATGAATACTTCTCAAATTATTTCTTTATGGGGTGCACAACTTTTCTCTTATATAGCTTTTTAAAACAAATAAATAAAAGCAATCTCAATCAAATTTAAATTCCTTAAAAAATAATATTTCATCACTGAATAAAAAAATATATATAATATACGAAAGCATGGTATACAAACAAAATTAGGCAAGAACTTATTTAAATTACACAGTTGTTTTAATGGAAAGAAAACAATCATTATTTTTCTCAATGTTGATCACTTCTAAAATCAAGAAGAAAATAATATTTCAAACAAGTAATAACTAAAGCTACATAGGGATTTATTCAAATTACAAAAGAGCCATAATAAAAAGAAACTAATGGTTACATTCTTTAAAAGTGATAAAGAAAAAAAAATTATGAATAAATGGTATGTCTTTTACTTTTTTTTTTTTCTTCTCATATTATTTTATTCAACATTTAAATTTAGCCACGGCCTCCATATCATTAAATTATTTATATTTCCTCTCTTTATTTATTTTTAAAAAATTAAACATATAATATTTTACTTAGATTCAATAAAACAAATTGTCCTCATAAAGTGGAGTAATGCTAGGGAAACACTCATTCTCACATTCAATACGCTAAAGGAAAAAGGGAATACAAAAAAAAAAAAAAAAAAAAAATGACAATTCAGAAACACTAAATAAAAATTAAAATTAAAATTAAAAGGATATCAAACCAAATATAACATAAAGAAACTAATAATGCATATTTATTGCCATAGTATCTTCATCAAATTTTGAAAAATGATAGTTTGCTAAAGGAGAGAGAGAGAGAATCAAACGTCATTAGTAACTTTTAATTGGAAAACAAAGAGGTTATAAGGAGAAGTAAAAAACAAAATAGAAATGACCATATGGAGAATATTAAAAACTTTATAGTATAGTAAAATAAACCGTTACATTCACTTAAAAATTTAAATCAATAATCAACACTTAAATACAATCATAGTACTAAAATAAATTTAAAACTAATTAAATTTTAACAATGGAAACCATATTTCCATTCATAACTAAAAAGGAGTTGTTCTTCAGTAATAATAGAAGTTGTACAAGAAATCAAGTTAGAAAATTTTAAGATCATTTTTTTGACATTTCATTTAACCTTATATAATATATATATATATATATATATATAATTTTCATACACTATTACATTTTGAAAAATCTAATGAATGATACTTCCTCTTATTTAACGTCTCTGTTACAAAAATCATCAATAAATATATGCTAATGGTAAGAAGCATTACAAATGAGATCATTAAAAAAAATGATAAAATTAATTGACAACTATCATTATAGAGTAATATTCTATGATTTTACGCGTGTAAAGAAGTGGGATATATAGGGTTTACTTGAAGGTATATGCAAAGATTCACATTAAATATATATATATATATATATATGTATGTAAAGGTAAAAAAAGAAAAAAGAAAAAAAAGAGGAAGTTATATGTAAGGTTTTTATTAACTTAAAATATAATGAAAACCAATTATTAACAACTAAAAAAATAATATTAATAAAAAATATATTTAATGAGAACACCCAAAAAAAGTTTATTACACGCAACGCACGGATTTGCGATTAGTATTAACTAGTCGGAAACCCGTGCAATACACGGGAACTTACCTATTTATAATAGACTAAAATAATTTATAAAATTTTAAATTGATTATGAAACTATACTATTGCGTGAATTGTTCCTATCTTTTTGAGTTACAATTTGATGAATAAGCCAAATTTAGATATTGAAAAAAAAATAACTAAAAAGTTCTGATGTTAAAACGTTCGAAAGGGGAAAAAAAATCAGAAAATTTATTGGCACTGCTTAGAAATTATTGAAACAAAAAAAAATATATATGACTGCCAAATAGAGAAATATAAGAGAAAGATAGGTTACCTTCAAGAGAATAGTCCATAGTTATAACAGTTGAAATTTGCTAAACTGTTTCAAATATTGCAAAAGTGCTTGTACCCAAATAATATTGTCGAACACTTTGAAGGTGCAAATAATATAGGCTTCCAACATAATCTTTAATTAATAAACAAAGAAGCATGACACTATAAGAGAGAACATAAGATAACATATAGTGCATATACCTTACTCCACAATTGTGAGAAAATATCCACACAAAAGGAATTGAAAACTTATACATACGTCTCTATAAGGTAAAGCTTAAGATTATATAATCTAAAATAATATAGAATATAGCATCTTTGAACCACACAAAAAATTAGCAAGCTTACTACAATACTTGTAGTTATACTATATATTGTAAAGTACTACTCCATACAAAACAAAAGCAAAAAAAAACTAATTCACAAAAAAGAGAAAAAGCAATAGCAAGCGTACGGATGAAATTAAAGCTTAGAGTTTTCTTTCTTAGTGGAGACAGACAGAGGATATTGCTTTAAGGTTTTCAAAAATTTTGTCTTATATATATATATATATATATATATATAAAAGAGACTCCTGTTAGGATTCTCTCACTATTTAGTTTTAAAAATTAAAATTTTTTTAAATTAAAATGATGATGTGGAAATTTTTTTTAAAATTAAAATGATGATGTGGAAAATTGTGGGAGTTTCAAAAGTTTCGGTTATATATATATATATATATATATATATATATATAGATTAGTAACGAAACTAAATAACAACTAATAAAAATTTGCCAACTCAACTTCTAAGAAAAATACTGTAAAAATTGTCGCATGCACATCACTATTCAAATAACAGCATGCGTGGAAGGGAGAGGTCAAGCTTGATCCTTAATAAAATCGAAAAGTAGACTATCTTGGCAAAAAAAATCCAGGTAAAAAATAAGTGGAATACTGGTCTGTTTTATAATCTTTTTTTCTTTGATCACTTCAATTTTAATAAACTTATATAATGGACTCTCATTACACGTTTGTGTGTAGGTGCTCATTTTTTAGGACGAATTAAACGAGTAATCACACACTATTAAGTTATTTTTAAAAATAGCATAAAGATGAAAGATTTTTTTCCTTATTGCATAACACATGATGAGATGACTTAACTTAGTTTACATACTTCTTATTACTAAATTCTGTACGTTTTTAGACCCCTTAAAACACAAGTTGTTTAACATAGTTATTTAGCCAAGTGATTGCTTAGATAAATTATTCAGATCTAGGTTAACACAATCAAATCATATCATGTAAATAATGCGAAAATATAAAGAACACACGATATGATAACCCAGGAAAACCAAACGGATAAAAAACCTGGGGAGGATTTAATTTAGCTATCCTCAAGGTAAAACAAATCCACTATGAAAGAATTGAAGTTTATATAATAAGGCTTACACCACTAACATCCTATTACTACCTCAAGTAGAAAACTTACTACTATGACCACATGACAGCTCCGAGTCCACAGACTACTTTTTCCCTTGACCCACTGCAACCACAAGTACTCCCACTTGTGATTTTGAGATTCCACTAAAAGGTTTCAGATCTGGTAGGTCACAAACTGAAGGACTCCTTGTGATAGAAATTAACTAATTAATTAGTCAAGTTATTAATTAATCAATTTGTCATGCAAACGCACGGTAGCACAAACAAATCACTAATAAACTAATTATGCAGCAGAAAATAAATAACACGGTAATTTGTTTTCCAACTATCTAACTATCTAGAAGAAGAAGAAGAAAAAGAGAAGATTAAAATAGGGGGTGTAAGAAGATTATGAAGATCGGTTTACTAGATATACAACTAAGAAGAGATAAAAGATTATATGAACATAAGGAATGGGTATTTGCACAACAGAAGGAACCTACTCTCACTCCTCCAATACATGTTCATATGCCTCTCCAGTCTCGGCAATCATTATACAAGGACTTGTCGGTACCACCAACCTCCCCATTTTCAGCAACTTCTCCTTATCAAAACCTCCAACCACGGTTATAGCACACTCTGATCATAATCCCTTTAAACCAAGTGGAATCTTTCCAGCCATCACATATTCTACCCCACCTTAACCAGAGTCCCAAAATAAACCACAAAATCAGTCTTCTCCAATAAAAAAGGACAAGGAGCCATTATGCCAACCTCTAGATCCAACCATAGGAGCCTCTTCAAGACCTCCAGACATGAATATGTTAGCCATGAATCCTGATCCCCCAAACCCAATCTCCTCATTTCTCAGATCCCTTACCCTCCAAGATCCCAAGGAACCTTTTGTACTTCCTATAATAGAAGACTCAGACTTAGACTTGTCTGATCTTGGCTTGGAAGAAATATTCATGACTGACCCAAAAGAAGAAGAGGAAGATGATGTTCTCCGTCCTCAAAAGTCTCCATCCCCGCCACCAATATTTTCTCCACCACCCTTTGTCCTAGATCACCAAACCAGATTGTCTTATTCATCAACCATAGATTCAAAACATTTGTTTACCCTTGACAATGTCCCTCCTTCCAAATGGCATGATGAGTTCTTTAACATGTACTCTTGGTGCATAGCTGAATTCCAGGTCCCAAATGCCACCGTTTCCCAGATTATTGCCAAGTTTGTTGCAAGAATTACAGGAAGATTACGAGAATGGTGGATCAATCTCGGAGAATACAGACAGAGGCAGGCAGCCCAATGTAAAATATTGGAAGATTTCTTTACAATTGTCCATAATGAATTTCTGGGTGCACCAACTCATTATAAAGAGGTGGCACGGGAAGAGTTTTTGCTGATGAAATGTTGCTCATTTCAAAGAAAAGATCTGGAGAAACATTTTGACAAGATGTCTAGGAGATATTACTCTTTTAATGGTATGGATGATGTTAATGCTAAACATACCTTCCTCAATTCCCTTCCAGAACCATTAGGGGATGAGACACTTCGCATGATGAATCTTCAGAAAATTACTCTGCAACAAGCCTCCTTGGGAGAAATTTACCAGCATGCACTCATTGCCCTTGAAAAACTCTGCAACCAGAGAAAATTTCTTTCAGAAATAAACAAAGTTCATAGCAAGCTCAGGGATAATTGCAAAAGAAAGGATTTGCAGATAAAGTGTTATGATAAGAATTGTTCCTGTTCAACAAAGAAAAGAGATCATTTCAAGAAATATTCCTGGAAGAAAAAACACTATGCAAGTCCCAAGAAAAGATTTTCAAAAAAGAAAAGTTGGAAGTTTCTTCGACGAAAGCAGTTTAAAGGAAAAACTTCAAAAGTCTGCTTTGTATGCAGAAGACCGGGACATTTTGCAAAAGATTGCCCAAAGAAGGAGAAAGCAGCAAAGCTTCTTGAACAAGCCCAGATCCATGCAGAGGATACTCCATTTTCAGATGTCGAATCACTTTTTTCATTGGATGATGAATATTCTCCTCAAGCTTTGGTTGTCGTGGCCTATTCCACTTCAGAAGAAGATACAGATCTGGACAATGATGAAGACTCAGAACCAGAAATTCAAACCATCTATACATCCCAGCCTATTATAGCCCCTCTAACCAATCCCACCCCTATAGCCCAGGTACACATCCTCCTAGACACCTACTCCAGACATATCCCAGTAATAGCCCTGTTTGATACAGGGGCAGCAGCAACAATCCTCCACCCCAAGATTTTACCAGCAGAATGTTGGTTACCCCACAATCAAATGTTCAGAGCGGCAAAAGGATATTGCAAACAGATGCAAGTGATGAATATTGGGCAGCAGCTCTTTTTGAAGAATTTGATGGGAAAAGAAATATTTGTGCGTATAAGAGTGGTGCATTTAAACCCTCAGAATTACATTACCACTCTACCTTTAAGGAGATTCTTGCAGTCAAACATGGAATTGAAAAATTCCAGTTTCATCTTCTTGGGCATCACTTCCTGGTAGAAATGGATATGTCTTCCTTCCCTAAAATGCTTCAGTTTAAAAGAAAAATGCTTCCACACCCCCAGTTGCTTAGATGGTCAAATTGGTTTTCACAATGGTCTTTCCAAGTTAAGCACATCAAAGGAACAGATAATCTTATCACTGATTATCTTTCCAGAAAGCCTCCAGTCCTCAATACCACAATTCTCCCCTCCCCTTTATGTGTATACCCTGTTACAGATCCTTCCTCATCATCAACTCCTTCTCATACAATGCCCAGTGAAATCCTTAATATGATAGAGAATCTCCCTCTAGAAATAAAAGACCAAATAAAGACCTTAACTCTTCAAGCCAGAGCCAAAAGAATTATCAGAATCCTCCATAATTACCTCAAAAACCACCAACCCCACTTCCTTGCTGTTTTCCCTGATATTGACCAACCATGGAAAACTCCCTTTGCCTTCTGGATAACAAATTGGACGGTTGCACATTATCTCTACATGTGGTATTTACTTAATGAGTACCATTTGTGTGTCCATTTTGAGCCAGAATTTTACAAATACATTTTCCCACGTGAAAATAGATATTTTCATAAATTCTGGTTCAACATTTTGAAAAATGATGCCTATGATGGAGAATGGATAAAATATCCTTCTATAGAACATCCAAAATTTGCAACCAAAATTACCTCAGCAACCCTGATTGTTAAGCTTAACTCTAAAAATGATGTTCGGATAGAAGGACTTTTCCACCCTGCAGAGATACAGTGGCTTACCAATCCAGATGGCACTTTACACACACATCGAGACCCTTCTTGGGTATCCTGTTACTATGCTCTCACATTGACAGAATCCCTAAATAAAGGGATCATATCTCAAATAGTACCAACTATCTACCTATCTAGAAGAAGAAGAAGAAAAAGAGAAGATTAAAATAGGGGGTGTAAGAAGATTATGGAGATCGGTTTACTAGATATACAACTAAGAAGAGATAAAAGATTATATGAACATAAGGAATGGAACACAAGACAAGGTACAACAAACTTAAGGATATTATTAGACTTAACAACTTTTTTACATTGGAGCTACTTGTGGACATTTTACAGGGACATTTTACAGGGACTCTTCCTCTCCTTTCTTCACTCTGCCCTCTTACAAAGCCTTCAGGGGCTATTTATAATGAAAACTTTTACAGAAATATCTATTATTCAGAGTACAACGATCTTTCAAGAGAGTGTGGGGGCCGACTCCATGTTGACATCTGGCTGAAGAAGCAAGGCTCTGAGCTGTGGAGCAGGGGCCTGGTAGGGGTCTTGAGTGCAGAAGTGGACAGCTGGGAGGATGAGCTGTGAGGTGTGTTGGATGGATAAGGATGAAACGTCTGAAGACGTTTCTAGAGTCTCTTTTTTTTTTTTTTTTTTTTTTTTTTTTTTTTTTTAAGTACAAAATATTAGGAAAGTTTAGTCCCATCCATCTCTTCCTTGGAACCATTCTTCATCTACATCAACATCTGGATCATGATTATGGTAGTAAGGGTCATCATACCCCTCAAAAGGATTTGGCATTTCCCAATGGTTTTCATGTGGTAATTGCTTTCTACAGGTTTCTGGGTCCATGGGTACTATTTGAGATATGATCCCTTTATTTAGGGATTCTGTCAATGTGAGAGCATAGTAACAGGATACCCAAGAAGGGTCTCGATGTGTGTGTAAAGTGCCATCTGGATTGGTAAGCCACTGTATCTCTGCAGGGTGGAAAAGTCCTTCTGTCCGAACATCATTTTTAGAGTTAAGCTTAACAATCAGGGTTGCTGAGGTAATTTTGGTTGCAAATTTTGGATGTTCTGTAGAAGGATATTTTATCCATTCTCCACCATAGGCATCATTTTTCAAAATGTTGAACCAGAATTTATGAAATATCTATTTTCACGTGGGAAAATGTATTTGTAAAATTCTGGCTCAAAATGGACACACAAATGGTACTCATTAAGTAAATACCACATGTAGAGATAATGTGCAATCGTCCAATTTGTTATCCAGAAGGCAAAGGGAGTTTTTCATGGTTGGTCAATATCAGGGAAAACAGCAAGGAAGTGGGGTTGGTGGTTTTTGAGGTAATTATGGAGGATTCTGATAATTCTTTTGGCTCTGGCTTGAAGAGTTAAGGTCTTTATTTGGTCTTTTATTTCTAGAGGGAGATTCTCTATCATATTAAGGATTTCACTGGGAATTGTATGAGAAGGAGTTGATGATGAGGAAGGATCTGTAACAGGGTATACACATAAAGGGGAGGGGAGAATTGTGGTATTGAGGACTGGAGGCTTTCTGGAAAGATAATCAGTGATAAGATTATCTCTTCCTTTGATGTGCTTAACTTGGAAAGACCATTGTGAAAACCAATTTGACCATCTAAGCAACTGGGGGTGTGGAAGCATTTTTCTTTTAAACTGAAGCATTTTAGGGAAGGAAGACATATCCATTTCTACCAGGAAGTGATGCCCAAGAAGATGAAACTGGAATTTTTCAATTCCATGTTTGACTGCAAGAATCTCCTTAAAGGTAGAGTGGTAATGTAATTCTGAGGGTTTAAATGCACCACTCTTATACGGACAAATATTTCTTTTCCCATCAAATTCTTCAAAAAGAGCTACTGCCCAATATTCATCACTTGCATCTGTTTGCAATATCCTTTTGCCTGTTCCTGGGATTTGCAAAGGAGGAAGCTTTTCTGCCAATTTTTTCAACTGTTGGACTGCTTCTGTATGGACAGAATTCCATTCTGGAGGACATTTTTTCAACAGTTGGGCAAGAGTATTTCTATATTTGGAGATTTTGGGAATGAAATCTGACATATAATTGACAATTCCAAGAAACTGCTGTATCTGTTTAGCACTTGTGAGCTTATCTGGGAATTCACCAAGAGAGGCAGCTATGTGGGGCTGTAATACGTACTTGCCATCTGAAATATTTACTCCCAAGAAATCTATGGAGGATTGTCCAATGATCATCTTTTTTTCTGAGAGCATAATTCCTTGTGATTTCACTAAATTATAGAATTCAGTGAGCAATTTCTCATGGGATTCTTCATCCTTGGAAAACAGGAGGATATCATCTACATAGATCAATGCATTGTTCAAAAGTGGCTGGAACAGTGTTACCATTGCTTTTTGGAATTGAGATGGGGCATTTTTGAGGCCAAAAGGCATGACAGTCCATTGATAGTGATGATCAGGGATGCAGAAGGCTGTTTTGTATCTTTCTTCTGGATGGATTCCCAATTGCCAAAATCCTGCTTTGAGATCAAACTTTGAGAAAATCTTTGCATTTGAAAGATGTTGAAAGAGTGCACTTTTGTTTGGCAGAGGGAATTTGTCATCTGCAAGGAAGTGATTAAGATCCTGGTAATTAATCACCAATCTGAGTTTTCCTCTGACTTGTTCAGAATGCTTGTTAACATAAAAGGCTTCACATGCCCATGGAGAGGTGGTTGGTTCAATGAGGCCTTCCGAAAAGAGAGTGGCAAGTTCTTGTTTGGCTAAGGTTAAATGTTCTGGATTCATTCCCCGATGATTGGCTTTTGTGGGATTAACATCTTCATTTTTCTTGAAGGGAAGGGATATGAAAAAGTTTGGGTTTTTCCACAAAGGGTTTGGATTTTTAAGGAGGAATTCAGAATGGGTATTTGCACAACAGTCATGAATAATCTGGAGTTTTAAAGATTGAAAGGGGTTAACTGTAAACAGATGGGGAACTTGGGTCCATGTGAGAAGGTGTTGTTTATGCATTAGACCTTTTGAGGACCATCTGAGATTAGGAATTTGATGTAGAAGATCAAATCCTATGAGAAGGTCTCTTCCTGTGAGAAGGGATCCAAGGACTTGGTGTCTAATGGTGAGAGTTGGAAAAATTCTAATGAGCAAAGGTTTACTTTTCAAAGTGATAAGGAATGTTTCACCGTTTGCCGCTCTGAACATTTGATTATGGGGTAACCAACATTCTGCTGGTAAAATCTTGGGGTGGAGGATTGTTGCTGCTGCCCCTGTATCAAACAGGGCTATTACTGTGATAGGTCTGGAGTAGGTGTCTAGGAGGATGTGTACCTGGGCTATAGGGGTGGGATTGGTTAGAGGGGCTATAATAGGCTGGGATGTATAGATGGTTTGAATTTCTGGTTCTGAGTCTTCATCATTGTCCAGATCTGTATCTTCTTCTGAAGTGGAATAGGCCATGACAACCAAAGCTTGAGGAGAATATTCATCATCCAATGAAAAAAGTGATTCGACATCTGAAAATTGAGTATCCTCTGCATGGATCTGGGCTTGTTCAAGAAGCTTTGCTGCTTTCTCCTTCTTTGGGCAATCTTTTGCAAAATGTCCCGGTCTTCTGCATACAAAGCAAACTTTTGAAGTTTTCCTTTAAACTGCTTTCGTCGAAGAAACTTCCAACTTTTCTTTTTTGAAAATCTTTTCTTGGGACTTGCATAGTGTTTTTTCTTCCAGGAATATTTCTTGAAATGATCTCTTTTCTTTGTTGAACAGGAACAATTCTTGTCATAACATTTTATCTGCAAATCCTTTCTTTTGCAATTATCCCTGAGCTTGCTATGAACTTTGTTTATTTCTGAAAGAAATTTTCTCTGGTTGCAGAGTTTTTCAAGGGCAATGAGTGCATGCTGGTAAATTTCTCCCAAGGAGGCTTGTTGCAGAGTAATTTTCTGAAGATTCATCATGCGAAATGTCTCATCCCCTAATGGTTCTGGATGGGAATTGAGGAAGGTATGTTTAGCATTAACATCATCCATACCATTAAAAGAGTAATATCTCCTAGACATCTTGTCAAAATGTTTCTCCAGATCTTTTCTTTGAAATGAGCAACATTTCATCAGCAAAAACTCTTCTCGTGCCACCTCTTTATAATGAGTTGGTGCACCCAGAAATTCATTATGGACAATTGTAAAGAAATCTTCCAATGTTTTACATTGGGCTGCCTGCCTCTGTCTGTATTCTCCGAGATTGATCCACCATTCTCATAATCTTCCTATAATCCTTGCAACAAACTTGGCAATAATTTGGGAAACGGTGGCATTTGGGACCTGGTATTCAGCTATGCACCAAGAGTACATGTTAAAGAACTCATCATGCCATTTGGAAGGAGGGACATTGTCAAGGGTAAACAAATGTTTTGAATCTATGGTTGATGAATAAGACAATCTGGTTTGGTGACCTGGGACAAAGGGTGGTGGAGAAAATATTGGTGGCGGGGATGGAGACTTTTGAGGACGGAGAACATCATCTTCCTCTTCTTCTTTTGGGTCAGTCATGAATATTTCTTCCAAGCCAAGATCAGACAAGTCTAAGTCTGAGTCTTCTATTATAGGAAGTACAAAAGGTTCCTTGGGATCTTGGAGGGTAAGGGATCTGAGAAATGAGGAGATTGGGTTTGGGGGATCAGGATTCATGGCTAACATATTCATGTCTGGAGGTCTTGAAGAGGCTCCTATGGTTGGATCTGGAGGTTGGCATAATGGCTCCTTGTCCTTTTTTATTGGAGAAGACTGATTTTGTGGTTTATTTTGGGACTCTGGTTGAGGTGGGGTAGAATATGTGATGGCTGGAAAGATTCCACTTGGTTTAAAGGGATTATGATCAGGGTGTGTTATAACCAGTGGTTGGAGGTTTTGATAAGGAGAAGTTGCTGAAAATGGGGAGGTTGGTGGTACCGACAAGTCCTTGTATAATGATTGCCGAGACTGGAAAGGCATATGAACATGTATTGGAGGAGTGAGAGTGGGTTCCTTCTATGATCTTTCCATAGATTGGAGCTGCAGCAACAACTGGTTCCTTTCTTTTTCTTTTTGTCCAATCAGAGGAAAAGAAACAGACAAATCTTTCACTGTGGAGGTAATTGTGGCCAACTCCTGTTCAACACTTTTAATTTTTTTCTTCAAATCTTGGACCAAAGCATTTGAGGTGGAAAAGGTATGAGTGACTGCCTTCGCCATCTTTCGCTGGTTATCAAGGATCTTTGAAAGGACTTTATTTTGGGCCACGGCATTTTCTGCTTGCCAGTTTAAAGCTGCTTCTGCAGAAGACACTTGTTTTTTGGTTCCATCTGGGTTAGTTCCAACAGGGTTTTTAATTTTCCAGATATGTTTGGTATTGGTCTGGGGGTGATCAAAACTTTCCAGTGGAGGAAAGTTTTGAGAATAGGAAGGTGAGGCTTGGTAACTTACGAACCTACAATTGAACCCTTATCCCAATACCCAATTGGACTTGTTCTGTAGTAACAGTTCTCCTTTCTGATGCATGGCTCCCAAGTACATGACTAACCAATTGCACGGATCCCAATACGTGACTTCAATCACCAACTAAGAAGATTGTTGGTTGCAAAGTTCTTCAGGTCATCCATACGGTGAAAATCAAGAAGATGTTTGGTCATAAAACCCTACGGTGCACATACACAGCAACTTCTTCAAGAGAAAGAGATGAACTAGGCTAAAAACTTCGTCTCCGATCACAATTTGCTTGAACAGAGTTTGCTCAATGCTTGTGTAACTTGTGAACTATTTGACAACCCTTAAAACAATCCTTTTATATGTTTAGGGTTAGGAGAAAAGAAAGCCTAAAGACATATTCACGGATCCCAAGAAAATCAGATCAAAATTATGAAATTCTTAAACCTCGACAGATAAAAGGTGTCGAGTAGCTGTCAAGCAGGTGTCGAGCACATGGGGCTTGAATAGCTTTCTTGAACTTGATTGATGCAGCTTTCGAGCCAACTGTCGAGCTTTAATGAATTTGCACTATCAGCTTGTTTTCTTGGACAGACTTGAAGGTTTCAACATTTGATCTTGAAATATAATTTCTTGAAGTATTTAAACACAACCTAAATCTACCCAAATACAAGTAAAGTGCATTTTGTCAAAAGATTAGCCAATTACATAAAATCATGACATATGTTCTTAATATGTGAACCACATATGTCCTAACAATCTCCCCTTTTGGCAATCCGTGATAAAACCACAACAAACAAATGAACATATGAGAGAAGTCATAAATCACTCAACTTATATTCACTTGTTGAATACAATAAAATCTATCCTAATACAAACTCTTGAAAAACTTTGCAAGAAAAGAGTTTATGGCAAGTAGACTTTGACAACCTGTATTTCTGAAATACTTTAAACAAAACTCATCACGACATCTTTGTGTGAAACAGAAATAATAGATTGCATACAAGTAATAAGAAGCATGTGTATAAATGGAGAAAAGAAACAACACATGAAGGGTAGGTGAAAGAAAAACATACATCAATATAAATAGGAGTAAAGTACAATGTATGTCTATAAATGGTCACAAGACCTCATGCACAAGAATAATGTATCTAAAAAGAAAGAAAAGAAAAGAAACATACTATCCTGACTACATCCCTCAAAACATATCAACACTACCCCTAACAAAATGGTCATATACTAACTCTCCCCCCAAGAATGACTACTCTCATATCCAAAACTACTCCCTCTTTTTATCACGAGTGACAGAGGGTAAGAGTGTTAAGTAGACATCTTATCAGTAGAGCTAGCATCTCCATCAGTATCATCGCCATCACCATCATCATCATCCTCATCCTCATAATCAAAAGCCACAGGAGGAGGTGGTGGAGGAGAAGCCTCAGAAGCAAAACCATCGATGGACACCTGTTGCCGTGCAATACGACCGACACGAATGTTCACCTGATACAACTCCATAGAGAGTGTATCTAGGCGAGCATCCATGCGCTGCACTATGATGTCTCCTAACGTCAGATCGCCCAAAGAAGAGAAAGGAGCGGATATGGATGGAGTAAAACGAGATGAAGCTGAATGGGAGGGAGGAGCTGCTGCATCCAACTACCTCGACCAAAACTAGGCCTCGCTACTTTTAATGGTAGCATAATCTATGGCACACATGATGGTGAAATGATTGGAAGAGGGAAAAGGAAAAGAAAAGTGGCATAAGATCCTCATGATAATGGAAGGAAAGATGAGCTTATCACCAAACGCCGAATCTAGATGAACATCTATAATATAAAGAATGAAATGAGAACGGAAATCAATAGTAAGATGCTCAAGAAGAGATAGCAAAAATCAAGTATGAGGCTTTGTAATGGAGTTGTAGTGAAAGAGTGGATGCAAAACAAAGGTCATCACCATGTTCATGAATCTAGGACCTTTAGCAAAAGGTTGACATGGTGTAAACTGACGCTCACCCCAAACAAAAGGGCACTCACAGAAAGTAGACATGAGCTTATCCCTAGACACAGTCCTCAGACGCTCACAACTAGGATAGTTAGGAAACTCTATCCTAGGGACCCAAAGCACATCCGCAACAAGTTACGATGTGATAGGAATGCGCGCACCTCAAACGCGAGTGAAGAAAAGAGGTATTGAATGATCAATCCCATGCATGTTGGAGTAAAACTCTTGGATAAGCACGAGAGGACAGGTGACTGGGACGTCACACAGTGACTCCCGTCCTCGATTGTGAATGATAGTAGGAAGGTCGATATTGGCAAAGTCTGACAGAATGACTTGGCGTTCCGAATGAATGCCTTATCTAGAAAAGTTCTCCGAGAATGCCTTGAAGGCATCATTATCACGAAACCGAATATGAGACAAAATAGGATCAGAGAATGAAGAAGCTCTAAAATGAAGAGGGTTCCGAGCTAGAGTAGATTTACGCTTAGGTGCCATAGACACAACTAACGTAAACTAAAAGAGAGGGAGATAAAGAAAGACAATCAAAAAAGTCCCAAGCAATTTCAAATATAACAAATATATTGAAAAGAGAGTACGTATGCATGGGAAATGCATGAACATGTGACATGCAAAAGAAATTTCATCATCGGTTCACTCCAATCCAAACCTATCAGCACACAAACAGATAGCACACATCTAAATGCCTGACAATACTATTATAATGCTAATGTGATGTAATGTATGAGGTTTTAAAGTCATTTAAGTGAAAACCCATCCCAAAATTTCAATAATAACTCATCAATTTTGAAAAACCCAAAAATTTTCAAAAACCCTAAAACCTAAGTTTCAAAACATGAAATGCATGAATATGAAATGATTAGAAGCTTACCAAGTGACGAAAATCTTGAAAAAGCTTGAAGAAACCTTAAGGAACAAAGATTGGAGTGAGATGAGATAGTTTGGGAGAGAAAACAGAGAAGTATCGAGAGAGAGATCGAACAAAATGAAGTTCAGATCACACAGGGAGTTTAAATAGTGCATCAATAAATCTCGACAGATGAAGGTGTCAAGAGGTGTCAAGACATCTATCGAGGAAGGTATCGAGAAATATGGTCTTTGACAAATATAGGTATCGAGGAGGTGTCGAGGAACAAATCATTAGCTACAAGAACAGAAGCTCGATCGGTCCACCAAGTGTCGAGAAGCTGTAGAGGAGACAGAAATATTCTCGATCGATCCACCAGGTGTCGAGATGCTATCAAGGATGCAGAAACATTCTCGATCGATCCACCAGGTGTCGAAAAGCTGTCGGGATTGTGATAAGAAAAAGCTGAAGAAGCTCGACAGACAGTAAGGTATCTAGGAGGTATCAAGGAGGTGTCGAGCTAGCTTTTTAAAAGCAGTTTTTTGAGATGTGAAAAACATAGACATGAATGCAATCCAACATGCAACTCAACCAATGATCCAATCAACATATTAAGCTCTCAAAATCATCACTCAATAAAAATTTTAAGCACATTGATCTTCAAAAACACACACACACTAAACAAGCCTAACCAATATTATATTTCAAAAAAAAATCAAGATAGTTTAGTGTGCATATATTAACACATGTAAAACCTTGTGATGGTCAAATCACATTGTACCTGCACATGTATCAAGAACAGCAAAGAACTCTGCGTGTTATGTGTGAAAAACATCGCAAGATTGCATAAGTGTATACATGTTATGACGATTTGAGATATGAGAAAATCACTTTAACTCACACACAATCATAACTGCTTGATGAGAACTATCACCTTCGAGGTACATCCTATAACTCTCACATCTCCTAGAAAACACGCTTGTAATCATTTTTAAAGCATTTTTTTTTAATCTTTTTGCTTTTTATTTTCTTTGCATATTTTTCTTTTTAAGCATATCATGCAAGGGCATATTAGAGAGAGAAAAGAAATACCCAATGATATTTGACATTCCAATTTCGCTATGCCTAAGCACACAAATGTCATTGACACTGCAGTTTTGCTATGCCAAAGCATACAGATGTCATATTATCATTGGCGGGCAACAATGGTGAGATGGTTATTAACGCCCTTCTCTTAGGATTTTTTTAGTCCTTCCCATCAAAAAGAGTGATACGAGTGTTAAGTACAGGAGATAACTTAATCTTACTCATCACTAACAAGAGCCATAAAGCTCACTTGCTTAGTTGTGCATAGAGATGCTCATCTAAGCTACAAATGATACAAAATTTAGAAGACTTTGTTTCAATAGCCATCCAAGGTACATAAGTACCAAGGTACACATAACACACACTGTTTTTGTATTTTTTTTATTTTTCAAAAAAAAATATATTTTTATATGAAAAACAAAACAAAGCAAAACTGAAAAATAACCAAACAAAAACATGTTAAACAACAAAACATAAAAACTAGACTAACTCAAAACTTGAAATAAAACACATAAGTAATGTACACACTAAAAATAAGAAGAGAGAGAGAGTAAAAGAGAAAAGTGATAGAATCACTTGGAGCCATTTTCCTTCCACATCCTAGAAGAACCTTTCCTTTGATTGTACCCTTGAATCGACAATGGGGGGGAAGAGTTAAAACTGTTCAAGTTTGAAAGGAGCATGAGGGCTTTGAAAAGATCTCCAACGGGAGCAAGAGAGGATTGAAGCTGATTCTGGTTCCCAAATGCTATCATGCTATCATAAGTACCAAGGTACACATAACTACCAAGGTACACATAACACACACTGTTTTTGTATTTTTTTTATTTTTCAAAAAAAAATATATTTTTATATGAAAAACAAAACAAAGCAAAACTGAAAAATAACCAAACAAAAACATGTTAAACAACAAAACATAAAAACTAGACTAACTCAAAACTTGAAATAAAACACATAAGTAATGTACACACTAAAAATAAGAAGAGAGAGAGAGTAAAAGAGAAAAGTGATAGAATCACTTGGAGCCATTTTCCTTCCACATCCTAGAAGAACCTTTCCTTTGATTGTACCCTTGAATCGACAATGGGGGGGAAGAGTTAAAACTGTTCAAGTTTGAAAGGAGCATGAGGGCTTTGAAAAGATCTCCAACGGGAGCAAGAGAGGATTGAAGCTGATTCTGGTTCCCAAATGCTATCATGCTATTGCTCTATTAAGTGGCAAGCCACTTGTAGCAATTTGGTCGAGTATGACCAGTAACTCCACAATGATGATAGAGATGTTGCTTCTTTTGTTTAGGCTTTTGAGAGTTAGCCTTCTTAGCCCTAAGGTTTTTAACATCTTTCTTCTCAAGCTTAAGGGATGCTCCTAAGATAGATTTACCCTTGTCTATGTTCTCACTAGCTAATTCAGTTTTAATCTCATTGTTCTCAATTTTAACATTATTAGCAGGAGGAACAAAAACAGTAGTACTAGAAGAAGCAATATTAGAGGAAGAGAGACCATACCCTAAGCCTGTTTGATCTGAAGCAGATTTCCAAATGCTGAGCATCTCATCAAGCTTTGCGATTGAAGTCCTTTCCAATTGAGGTTTGACTTTAAATAGCTCTGCTTCAAGCTTTTTGATCTTCTCAGCCAAGAAATTGTTCTTAAACCTCAGTGCTCCAATAGTCTGATTAACCTCATCAAACTTTGTGGAAACCTCCTCACGGTCAAGTTCCACATCACTGAGCTTCTTGGTGGTTAGCCTATACAGTTTCTAATGCTTCTCAGATAGCTTGTATAGTTTTTCATAGGCTGTGTGAATGTCATCTTGATCATACATCTTTTCAAACTTAGATTCCACCAATTCCTCTTTTTCAACCACATCTTCAACAATCTCATCGGTAGGATTAATAGTGGCTGTGAAGGCATTTAAGATTCCGTCATCCTCATTGTAGGAATCATCCTCAAGCTCGGTGTCACTCAAGGTAACAGTAAGTGCCTTGCTCTTCCCAATGCTCTTGAGATATGTAGGACATTCATGCTTCATGTGATTGAAGCCTTGACACCCAAAGCACTTAGGTCCTACGAGAACAGTGTACTGACCACCTTCCTTAGCATCCTTCTTCCCTTTGTCTTGGCTTTTAAACTAAGAAGAATTGGATTGCCTGCAATACTTGTCAAAACCCTTTTCATTTGCATTCTTCATAAACTTTTTGAACTACTTGGTGATGTAGGACTTCATCTTGGAATCTTCATCATCAGAAGACTCATCTGTCTCACTGCTCTTGATTTTCAGTGCCATGCTCTTGCCTTTACCTGTCTTGCCAATCCTTGTCAATCCTAACTCGTAGGTCTGCAAGTTTTCAACCAACTTAGTCAAAGGAATCTTATCAATATCCTTTGATTCCTCTATTGCCATGATCTTGGCACAGAATCTCTCGGGTAGAGATTTAAGCACCTTCCTTACAATCTTGGGTTTAGGAATGGTTTTCCCAAGATTGAAGGCTGAGTTCACTATGTCCTTCAGTTTGGCATAGAACTCATCGAATGACTCATCCTCCTCCATTTTTATCTTTTCAAAGCTTGTAGTGAGCCTATGAAACTTCGAATCTTCGACCGCCTTTGGACCCTCATAGGTTTTCTGGAGGATGGTCCAAGCTTCCTTGGCAATTTTAGTTGAGGATATCTTCTTGAACTCCTCATTGGTGACTGTACTGAACAATGCATTCAATGCTCTACTGTTGAAGTTTGCTGCCTTAATCTTGGCATCATCCCAATCGGCTGGCGCTTCTATAGGCTTAGTCCAGCCTATATCCACAGCTTGCTACACTTTCTCATCTAAAGATTGCAAGAAAGCTCTCATGCGTACTTTCCAGTATGCATAGTTAGTTTCATCAAATAACTGTCCTCTATCCATGACAAACAGGGGTCAATGAATCAACACAGTAGAGATTAAACCCTAATCAGAATGTGCCTACTCTGATACCACTTGATAGACCACAAACTGAATCACCCCTTATGATAGAAATTAATTAATTAATTAGCCAAGTTATTAATTAATCAATTTATCATGTAAACGTGTGGTAGCACAAACAAATCACCAATAAACTAATTATGTAGCAAAAAATAAATAATACGGTTATTTGTTTACGAATGAGGAAAACCTAACGGCAAAAAGCCCATCAGGTGATTTCTAGGTCATCACTCCCGAAACTCCAATATTATCACAACAAGCGGTTACAAGTAAAGGAATCCCAAGTGCCTTACCAACCTACACTTGAATCCTTACCCTAATACTTAATTGGACTTATTTTGTAGTGACAGTTCCCCTTTTTGACGCACAACTCCAAAGTACGTGACTAATCAATTGCACGGATCCCAGTATGTGACTTCAATCACTAATTAAGAAGATTGTTGGTTGCAAAGTTCTTCAATTCATCCACATGATGAAGATCAAGAAAATGCTTAGTCACAAAACCCTACAGTGCACATACATAGCAACTTCTTCAAGAAAAAGAGATGAACTAGGGCAAGAACTTCGTCTCCGGTCACAATGCTTGTGCAACTTATGAACTGATTGACGACCCTTAAAAAATTCCTTTTATATGTCTAGGATTAGGAGAAAAGAAAGCCCAAAGACATATTTATGGATCTCAAGAAAATCATATCAGAATTCTGAAATTCTTAAACCTCAACAGATAGAAGGTGTCGAGCACACAGGGTTTGAACAGCTTTCTTAAGCTCGATTGATGCAACTATCGAGCCAGCTGTTGAGCTTTAGTGAATTTGCACTATTAGCTTGTTTTCTTGGATAGACTTCAAAGTTTCAACACTTGATCTTGAAACATAGTTTCTTGAAGTATTTAAACACATCTTAAATCTACCCAAATACAAGTAAAATGTGTTTTGTCAAAGGATTAGCCAATTACATAAAATCATGACATGTATTCTTAACATGTAAACCACATATGTCCTAACAGACATCCATTTGATACAACTTGAAATTCAGATGGCTTGCTATGGCCAAAAGTATCCTAATGGATTCCAATCTTGCTACTAGTGCAAAAGTCTCATCAAAATCAATTCCTTCCACTTGTGTGTACCCTTAAGCAACAAGTCTTGATTTATTTCTAATAACTGTACCATGTTCATCTGACTTGTTCTTGAAAATCCACTTAGTTTTAATCACATTTATTCCCTTAGGTCTAGGAACTAATTCCAACACATCATTCTAAACAAATTGGTGAAGTTCTTCATGCATGGAATTAACCCAATCAGCATCTTGAAGTGCTTCATCCACCTTTTTCGATTCAAATTGGGATAGTTAGCATGAGTGAGTAATCACATTCAACGTTTTTGATCTTAATCTCATGTTATCATTTAGACTAACCAATATATTTGTGGCAAGGTGATTCAACTTAACTCCAAAAGATGGACCTTTGGCCAGAAATGTGGAGGTACCTTTCTGTTCTGATGGAGGACTAAGCTCACTTTGTTCTTGTTAAGTTTCATGAACTGGTGTGGATGGTTCTAAACTTGATGGTACTGAAATTGTATCATTCAACAACAGCAACTCTTCCTCACTATGCTTCCCCACATAATCAGTAGGAAATGAATCATCAACTTCCATATTCCTTTCTTGAACTGGAGAACTATTTTCTGAAAGACTTTCAAAAATTAATTCATCATTGATCACAACATTGGAAGATTCCATGACTGTTTTGGTTCTTAGATTGTGCACTTTATATGCTCTACTAGTGGAAGAGTATCCTAGAAAGTATCCCTTGTCACTCTTTGCATCAAACTTTTCTAGGTTTTCTCTATCTCCTAGAATGTAACAGTCACTACCAAATATCCTAAAATATTTGACCACAGGCTTCTTTCCTCTCTAGAGTTCATAAGGAGTTTGTTTGGAATTAGGTTTGAAATACACTCGGTTGAGTGTATGGCAAGCAGTGTTAACTGTTTCTCCCCAAAAGGATTTGGGCATCTTTTTATTGTGTAGCATGACACGTGCCATCTCCTGAACAACCTTATTCTTCTGTTCCACTATTCCATTCTGTTGTAGTGTCTTAGGTGATAAGAACTCTCGATGCATGCCTTGATCATTCCAAAAGGTAACCAGCTTCGTACTTTCAAATTCTCTTCTATGATCACTTCTGATTCTGGCTATCACAGTACCTTTCACAACTTGCAATTTCTTTCATAAATGTATCATCTTCTCAAGAGCCTCAACTTTATCTCTCAAAAGCACAACCCATGTATATCTAGAAAAATCATGTACAACAACTAGAATATACTTCTTTCCACCCGAACTCTGAACTCTAGCAGGACCCATGATATCAATGTGTAACAACTCAAGAGGTCTGGAAGTTTGAACCTTAGTTACAGATGGATGCTTGGACTTCACTTGTTTACCCATCTGACATGGTCCATATATGCACTTTTCTATCTTCTCAAACTTGGGCAAACCAATAACTACATCACACTTGGAAATCTTCTTTAGTTGCTTGTGACTTGTGTGTCCCAAACATTGATGCCATAAGTCAACTTGATTGATCTTTGCACTAAAACACTTGTTGCTTATACTTGGTGTTATACCATAACAGTTGTCAGCTGTCCTTACAACAATACACATACAATCACCTCCTCCATCAAATATCTCACACTCATACTTAGTGAAGAGAACATTCAGACTAGTATCACAAATCTGACTGATACTAAGTAAATTAGCTTTCAACCTATCTACATACCAGACATCTTCAAAAATAGGCAACCCTGGAATGTCCACAGTTCCAATGCCTCTGATCATAGATTTGCTTCCATCTCCAAACATGACTATCCCAATCTTTCCTTCAAAGAGTGTCTTGAACAAAGCTTTATTTCCTATCATGTGCTTGGAACAACCACTATCCAAATACCAAAGACAAAAATCACATGCCTTTAAGGCAGTTAAAGCAGTATAACACATAATTATCATCACAAGTAATTATACCAAAATGCTCAAGGAAAGATTTAACAAAAGCAACAAGAGACAAAATCAACAAGTAGACAAGATGGCATGTAAGCAATAAGATCTTCCAAGTATCCATAACAACAGGGATCAAGGATCAACTCTTAGATCAAAAGATCTACAACAAGAGAGCTACCTATTCTGATACCACTTGTTTGTTTTTAGATCCGTAAAACACAACCAGATTAACCTAGTTATTTAGCCAAGTGATTAACTTAGGTAAATTAACAAATCTAGGTTAACACAAATATATCATACCAATGTAAAGTGTGGAAAATAAAGAACACAAAGATATGATGAACAAAGAAAACTAAACTGGTAAAAAACCTGGGAAGGATTTAACCAAGCTATCCTCAAGGTAAAACTAAATTCACTATAAAAGAAGACCACTAACATCCTATTGCTACCTCGAGTAGGAAACTTATTACCACGATCATGTGATAGCTTCGATTTCACGGACTACTTCTTTCTTGAATTCCCAGCAAACTCAAGCACACCTGCTTATGTATCTTTAAGCTCTTGAATGCAGCAACTAAATCGATCACCAAGTTCTTGACATAATCTTAAATCTTGGAAACTCTAAGTATGTGTAAAGGCAACCACCTCTTGATCTCACAAAAGATTCACACACACAGTATAAGGAGCAACCTAAAATGTGGCTAGGGTTTTTCCTTTTATACTTAAGGTAAAACATAAAACCCTACACATCAAACGGCTTGGGCTGAGTTGGAAAATTTTGCAGAAAAACAATCTGCACGAGCTTCAACCGATTAAGTCTAATTCTCGATCGATTGAGCCAGGTAGATTTACACAGTAAATCCTACAGAACACTCGATTCCAACTTTACATATAAACACACTTTGAAAAACAAAGACTAAAACGTTTTAATCATGGTTTGCCAACATTACAAAATAAAGTTCTAATATATTTAAACCTAAAGTCTTAGAACCCAACAACATATTTGTCTCTTATGGTATTAGGAAATTGTTAAAAAAATGTTTATATAATATTCATGTGGCGTACAAAATAGAGCATATGACTTATGTGATTTCAGCATGTACATAATATTTTTAGCAAAAAAAAAAAAATCAAAAGTAAAAATATAAAATACAAAAATAATTCTTCAAATTATTATACATGTTATTAAGAATGATAAACCTTTTTAATATTTTAAACCTTGGTTAAGTGTGGTACCCCAAAATAAGATTTCTTGACTCCTCCTTGCCGTCAATGGGGATTCTTACCCATATAAGAAATTAACCAGTGGTTCCAGGAAATTTTTCCAGGGTGGTTATTATAAACCCAAATTACAAAAAAAAAAAATATTAATAAAATAAGAATTTAATATGTGGACAAAAAAATACACATGCAAATACATAGAGTTTTACAATTTCTTTCTACGATCTTATTTTAAAATCATTGTATAATAGTATCATTATCAATGTTACAAGATACATGTCTTTCAAAATTTTAGTTCAATAAAAAATTTTTTTGGACTTTTCCTTTTTGTTTGTAAAGGCTTAATATATTGTTAAGATGACCAAAGTTTAAGGATAATGTTTGACTACAAATTTAGATGTAACCTAAGGTTACAACTCGTACTAAACAAATTAAAATGGTTATATATTTTTAAAATATAAGGGTATGTTTGGTAACTATTTTTTCCCTCTTATTTTTTGTTTTTAAAACCAATTTTTTATTTTTGAGACTAAAAAACTTGTTTGGCAACCCAAAATAGATAGAAAACAAAAACTATTCTCAAAACTCAATTTGTGAAAGAAACTTAAAACATGCTAAAGACTGTTTTTAGTTTCTAATTTTCAAAAGTCAATAAAAATATATATTTAATTTAATAAATTTGTCTTATTTAATGAGTTAGCATTAGAATTCAAATTTTGGTAACAATATATTTTAGTATTTTCTATTTTTTCTTCAAAAAACTATTCTTTCGAAAATTTTATCTAACCAAACATGTATTTTTTATTTAAAAAATACAAGAAAATTATTATTTTTTTATTCCCAAAGAAAATTAAAAAAAAAAAATTGTTACCAAATATAACCTAACTGTTGAATTTTATGTTCTTTATATTTTTAAAACACATGTCAAATTTCAATCTAATCTGATGTTATTTACTATTCGACCTATAAACTTGTTTTTATGTATAATTTTAGACTATAAAAACTCGAAATTTAAATATTTGATTGATGACTTAACTATTAATCTTTGATCTAATTGAAATTTTGCAAGCATGAATATAAGAAGAAAATGTAATCCAATAGTGAATTTTACAAAATTCACATCCAATAAAAAATGTATTAAGTGAAGTTGTAGTTTTAGTCTACATCCAAATTTGTTGCCAAATTTTTTCCAAAGTTTAAATATGTTGATCCTAAAAAAATTTAGGGTGGTCACAAGTTTTTTTTAGAGGTAAAAAAATCATAAACTTTTTTAATTTGTATATAATAATTATTTTTTGTCTAAGTTAGGGTGGTCCTGTGACCACCCTAGCTTTAACGTGGGCTATGATATTAACATTCATTTGTGGGATTCATGATAGTTTTACATAGAATAGAGTAAACAAATAGGTTAAAATGCATTTACCATCTTTTTCAACAAGTTATCTAATAACATCAATAGTATATTTCATGAACTGATAGTATTTGTATCACATGCTTTATCACAACTATTTTATGTAACAAACTGTAATCGGCTCTAGCTATCATTATTACATGGACGGATGGATCTATTATTTTATCTCTACCATTCACAGTCTCGTAGAACAATTGTGACTATCAACTGGTGACGAGAAGAAAATCAACTGGATTAACTTTTGTGACTATCATGGGTTTGTTTCGCTGATGTTCATGCAGAGCGGTTTGACTAGCTTGCAGCCGATGTTACTCTCATTTCGATTGGATAAAAATCTGCTTATTAATAAAAATATTATTTATAGATACTTGTTGGGGCTTATTGAATAATTTCAATGTACTCCTAACTAATGTCCAACTAATGTAAATTGTTCTCAGCTAACTGGCATGGCCATTGTCATTTTACCACTCTCTTAGGTCCTCAAATTATAAACAAAATCCGATAAATACAGCCGGTTCAACTTCACGAATTCCAAAGAATTTTCAAATATCATTTTCCATAGAATAAGCAATATCAAAATTTTTTTCTACTTTTGAATTGTATTAAGTCTAACGATTTATAGGAGTTCATGTGATAGCTCAATGCTAATAACATTCGTTATGATAGGCAAAATGCCTTTCATTTAACTTGTTTAAAAGATTCTTATCTCAAATAATATGTGTTTGTAGTCAATGCATAAACTATGGATAACTTTTAGCCTTAAAATACAACATCATCTTATTTTAGTTGGCATAAGAGAAATCCTTTGTTTCAAGAATACAATCAACAAAAATATTTTTCCAAAGAAAGCAAAAGTAAAGAAGTAACCGATTATATACCAAAGAATACCAAGAAATAGATGTTGGACTAAATGATTTAGGAATCAAGGTGTTACTAAGTTCCAAAATATTATTTGGAGTTGGCCAAAAGCCTAGTAGTTCAATTGGTCAGTACCTCCTAGTATTTCCAATTGAGACATTTAGGGTTTAAATTTCTCAGCTTCCATTGTAACTATTAAAGTTATTGTGTTGAGTGGGTGATAATTGAATGATAAGTGGAAGCATGAAAGAGAGAGTAAACACGAAAGTTTACGCAATTCAACTTAACAATCTGTCTCCATAGTAAAAAGCTCTTGATGGTTATATATTGTCTATTAAACTCGTGTTACAATGAACCCATTATATGGTTTATACCGTAAAGAACCCTAGACTAACCCAAGGTTAATATGCTTGTTCCATCATTACATGGGCTTACAATTTTTTTGGGCCAATTCAGCCATAATATGTCTAACACTACCCTTAATTAAAAGTGAAAGCTTGAGTTTGGAATGAAAGTTCAAATAGTGTAAAAACACCCTTGAACGTTTAGACCCCCAATTTACAGATTACCAATTCAAGCTTTATATCTAACAATTAATGTGCGGAACATTAACAAAAGCTTAATACAGAATAGGTAAACAATCTATGCCAATTAAAATCACATCCATAGTAAAAAATAAAAGGCAAAGATAAAGGGAAGAGAGATGCAAACACAAGGACAACACACGATGTGTTATCGAAGAGGAAACTGAAACCCTTGGCGTAAAACCTCTTCCCCGCCCTCCAAGCGGTAAACAATTCACTAGAAAATGTAGTTGGGATACATGGACAGCAATAGACCCTCCAAGCCTGTAAGGTTGAATTTTATCAACCATCTTATTGGCTTTATTCTGTACCAAATTTGCTTGTATTTCAGTATTTAGTAACCCTGTATTTAGGTGGGTTTGTTGTAAAGGTAGTAAGTGAGATAGAGTGTTGTTTGCTCAAGAGTGTGCAAGAAAACAGAGACTCGCGGCCTGATCTCATGGGTGGCTCGCGGCTGCAAGCTGCCAGACGCAGCACACGTGCCAAGCATGCTAGAAGGTGAACAGTCATGCTAGCTGGAGCACTACAGGACAAAACAGGACAACTGGCCATACGGTTATCTCGCGACTGGATCTCGCGACTCAGTCAAGTCGCGAGGCCAAGCCGTGAGCCACCCCTGTTTTAAAAAATGTGACGTTTCACATTCTCCTCTCACCTCAGTATAAATACCCCTTATACCCACAAATGAAAGAGAGTTTCCAGAGAGAATTTTAAGAGAGAAACCCTAAAGAAAAATAAGATTGATTCACCTACAATCTATACATTAGAATCTATTCAAATTCCTCAACTCTCTTCCTCTCCATTGTCAAATCCTTGAGAGGCATCTTACCAAAATCTTGTTCTCACCATATTCATCATTGTGAGAGGGCTGTTTGGTGTTTTGGGAAGCAGTTAGGAAGGAACCAATTTACATTGGTTGATGCTACGGTCTAGTAGCGGAATCCGGGAAGCTAGAAAAGAAAAAGGTTCAGCACAACCTCGTTGGAGCAAGAAGCTTGGAGGGCTTAGGTGCACTGGGTAGATTTGGCTTGAAGGGTCTTTTGCTATCCATGTATCCCAACTACATTTTCTAGTGGATTTTTTACCGCTTGGAGGGCGGCGGAGAGGTTTTACGCCGAGGGCTTCAGTTTCCTCTTCGATAACACATCGCGTGTTTTCTTTGTATTTGTATCTTCCTTCCCTTTTTGTCTTTGCCTTTTATTATCTGCTGTGGGTTGTGATTTTAATTTGGCTTAGATAGTTTTTTCAATTCTACTGTGCTTTTTCTTTGTTCTGTTATTTTCCTGTTGTTGATTCTCAAACTCTTTTGTTAAATGGGTTTGGTATTATTTTTGTGACTTGCTCCATTCATTTGTGGAGGTGTTGAAGTATGCTTGCGGCATTGGATTACTTATCTAATTTTACTGTGGTTTTATGTTGACATAACGTGTGTGTGATGGCATCTTGAAAGTATCCCTTTAAAACACTTCATTTTCTAAATGTTATGTCTAACTACCATGTGCTCTATTTTGGGTGTTCTGATCTTTCATTTTGAAATTTTATGCCTGTTCCTATCTTATGTGGTCTGATTTATGCTATCCGTTCTTAATGTTCGAATGTTGTCTTCTTATGCATATCATGGTCATGGCAGACTGTTTCATTGACAGTTATTTTTGAATTTGTATCTCTCTATGCCCTATTGCACTTTCACCATTTTGTTGCACCTGTCGTATTGTGTGCTTTAGTATTGATGGTGGTTTGTTTGGGTCTGACCTGTCTTAAGTTTGTATTTGTGTATTGAAATCTCTGGTTTACACTCTTATTTGCATCTAATCATGTTGATATTTATCTTGTGTGGTGCTGTTTTTGGTTCTTTGTTGTGGGCCTATTCTCTTGCAGATGTCTCATCAATCCTCTAAGGGTAAAGACATTGTTGCTGACAATCCAGCAACCCCAGTTGCTAAAAGGACTCGACTCCCATCACAGTCATCTCAAGACTCCAATGTGGAGAGGTTTAGAACCCGCTTACCTCACACATCTACTCAAACATCTTTGACAAGTCAACTCCTATAGTGGAATGGGTGGTGGAGTTTAACACCTTAGGGACCACTTTTATCCTTCGAATCTTTGAGCCACGAGATTGGGCAAACTTGTTTGGGAATTTTGTCGATCCAATGGATGAACTGGTTAAGGAATGCTTCTGTAATGCAAGTGATCTTGGAGTTGAACTCATTTTCTGGGTCAGAGGAAAGGAATTTGGCATTTCCCCGAACTCCATCGCCGATATTCTCTGCATCACTAGACCTCAGAATGTGGATCTAACTTCGTACGATGATCGAACTCCAGATATTCAAGACATTCTACAAGTTCTAGGTTCTGATCATGAAGTATCCAATACAAGCACATCTATCAGCACTGCAAAGTTTACACCAAAGCTGACCACACTGAAGTTGATCATGTTCTCTAATCTCTACCCTCGGTCCAACACTACCTTCATAAGTCTAGGGAGAGCTCAATTCCTTTGTGATCTTATTACAGGAGCCCCCATTGATGTCTGTGCTCACATCTTCCAAACCATGAGGAAGACCGCGATTCGAACTGCAGCTCAAGGATGCATTCCATTTTGCAATCTCATCATGAAGTTAATTCTTCGTGAAGGCATTGTTCCTCCCACAGATGGAAAAATGTTAACCCGTCCGGGTCCAATCTCCATGTACACCTTTCAAGCTAGCAGAAGTCACTCCTCTAAAACACCAAAGAATGCACACATCTCTCCGGTTACTCCATTTGCTCCTGAGTCAGAGACACCTATACATACCACACCTACTTCATGTGTCATTCCTGAAGTTCCACAAGCTAGCATTTTGCAAGCACAGACTGATCCTCAAACTGATAGAATGGGTAATTTGCTTGAAAATATTCAGAAACGCATTGATGAGATGGTGACATTTCTCTACTCCACAAACAACCATGTTCAAATGCATCTCGAGACTATGGAGAATCAGCTAGATGCTACTCAACAAAAGTTGGACGACAGCCTTTAGCTATTCGTGCCAAAAAGGGGGAGAGCATTTAGTAAGGGGGAGAAAGCTCAAAGGGAAGTGTGCATAGTAATAGGGGGAGTACACACATACTTTTGTTTTAAGTCTTATCCTTTAAACTTATAGGTTTATGTTTTTGGATATTTAGTGTTTCTATGGGTTTTATACACTGTGGTTTTGGTGTATTCTTGTTTCTAACTCATAACTTATAATCTTGGTTTAATCTTTTATATATATTGTTGATGTTATTCAGTATATTTTTTTGGTACCCATATTGCTTATGTAAGCTTTTAGGGTTATGTTTTATGCATGTTTGTAGGCTTTATGGTTTGTACCATGCTTTATGCAGCCTTTTATGCTTTGTTTAAATCAGTACTTCTATCTAAATGTTTTGTATTTTGTTTTAAGTACTGTCACTCTTGTGCCCTTGTAGGATTGTTCCTAGATGCATATACTAAGTGTATTATGCATTGGTTGAGTGTTATGCATACAAGTATCTTGCTTTAATCTTGTTAACTTGTATGTTCAAGTGTTCATTCCAAGTGTGAATGAGCACTGTGATCACTGCCTTGTGGTGATTACTTGGTTGATCAAACCATGATTTGATACTTCACTTCATCTTTGATTGATCACCTTAAGCCTATTTCATATGCATTTCAAACTTTTCTGCATACAATGACCATGGTGTATTGTTGTGTTTTAGGAGTTTCATGATCTTATGATTCAAGTGCTTCACAGCCTCTAGAGTTAGGTGTGAGTGAGTTTTGTTCAATTGTTCCCAACTCACATGTTAAGTCTAGAGTCTGTTTTAGGGTTTTGTCACGAAATAGCCAAAGGAGGAGATTGTAAAGTTGAATTTTATCAATCATCTTATTGGCTTTATTTCGTGCCAAATTTACTTGTATATCAGCATTTAGTAACCCTGTATTTAGGTGAGTTTGTTGTAAGAGTAGTGAGTGAGATAGAGTGTTGTTTGCTCAAGAGTGTGCAAGAAAACAAAGACTCGCGGCTTGATCTCGCGGGTAGCTCACGGCTACAAGCCGCCAGACGCAGCACACGTGCCAAGCATGCTAAAAGGAGAATAGTCATGCTAGTTGGAGCACTACAGGACAAAATAGGACAACTGGCCATACGGTTATCTCACGACTGGATCTCGCAACTCAGTCAAGTCGCGAGGCCAAGCCGCGAGCCACCCCTGTTTTGAAAAACCTGACATTTCACATTCTCTTCTCACCTCAATATAAATGCCCCTTATACCCACAAATGAAAGAGAGCTTCTAGAGAGAATTTTGAGAGAAAAACTCTAAAGAAAAACAAGATTGATTCACCTACAATCTATACATTAGAGTCTCTTCAAATTCCTCAACTTTCTTCCTCTCCATTGTCAAATCATTGAGAGGCATTTTACCAAAACCTTGTTCTCACCATATTCATCACTGTGAGAGGGCTGTTTGGTGTCCTAGGAAGCAGTTAGGAAGGAACCAATTTACATTGGTTGATGCTACGATCTAGTAGCGGAATCCGGGAAGCTAGAAAAGAAAAAGGTTCGGCGCAACCTCGTTGGAGCAAGAAGCTTGAAGGGCTTAGATGCACTGGGTAGATTAGGCTTGGAGGGTCTTTTGCTGTCCATGTATCCCAACTACATTTTCTAGTGGATTGTTTACCGCTTGGAGGGCGGCGGAGAGGTTTTACGTCGAGGGCTTCAGTTTCCTCTTCGATAACACATCGCGTGTTGTCTTTGTGTTTGCATCATCCTTCCCTTTTGTCTTTGCCTTTTATTATCTGCTGTGGGTTGTGATTTTAATTTGACTTAAATAGTTTTTCCAATTCTATATTATAGATTATGTTCATTTTTCGCACACTAGTTGTTTGACATAAAACTTGAATTGGTTAATTTGTAAATTGGGGGTCTAAACGTTCAAGGGTGTTTTTACACTATTTAAACTTTCAAAGCCTAATCTACCCAGTGCACCTAAGCCCTCCAAACTTCTTGCTCCAACGAGGTTGCACCGAACCTATTTCTTTTCTAGCTTCCCGGATTCCGCTACTTGACCATAGCATCAACCAATGTAAATTGGTTCCTTCTTAACTGCTTCCCAGAATACCAAATAGCCTTCTCATAGTAATGGATATGGTGAGAAAAAGGTTTTGGTAAAATGTCTCTTAGGGATTTAACAATGGAGAGGAAGAGAGTTGAGGAATTTGAAGAATCTCTAATGCAAAGATTGTGGATGAATCAATCTTGTTTTTCTCTAGGGTTTCTCTTAAAATTCTCTCTGGAAGCTCTCTTTCTTTTGTGGGTATAAGGGGTATTTATACTAGGGTGAGAGACGAATGTGGAACGTCAGGTTTTTCAAAAAAAAGCTGGCTCGCGGCTTGACTGAGTCACAAAATCTAGTCGTGAGATAACCGAACGGCCTGTTATTCTATTTTGTCTTGTAATGCTCCAGCTTGTATGACGGTTCAGCTTCTGGCATGCGTGCTGCTTTTGGTGGCTTGTAGCCGCGAGTCACCCGCAAGACTCTGTTTTCTTGCACACTCTTGAGCAATCAATACTCTATCTCACTCACTACCCTTACAACAAACCCACCTAAATACAAGGTTACTAATTGCTGAAATACAAGCAAATTTGGCACGGAATAAAGCCAACAAAATGATTGATTAATTTCAACCTTACAATCTCCCCATTTGGCTATTTCATGACAAAACCCTAAAACAGACTCTAGACTTAACATGTGAATTGGAAACAGTTGAGCAAAACTCACTCACATCTAATTCTAGAAACTGTGAGGCACTTGAATCATATGAACATGAAACTCTTGAAACAAAACAATACACCATGATCATTGTATGTAGAAAATCTGAAATGCATATGAAACAGGCAAAAAGTGATCGAACAAAGATGACGTTAAGAAACAAATCATGGCTTGATCAAACAAGTAATCACTACAAGGTAGTCCTCACAGTGCTCATTCACACTCGGAATGAACACTTGAACATACAAGTTAATAAGAACAATGCAAGTTACTTGAATGCCCAACACTCAACCAATGCATAATACACTAAGTATATGCATCTAGGAACAATTCTACAAGGGCATAAGAGTGACAGTACTTTACAAGAAAATGCATGACATTTAGTTAATCAGTACTGATTGAAACAAAGTATAAAAGGCTGCATAAAGCATGGTACAGACCATAAAGCCTACAGATATGTATAGAACATAACCTTAAAAGCTTATATAAGCAACATGGGTACAAACCACAATATATACTGAATAACATCAACAATATATATATAAAGTAAACCAAGTTTGAAAACCATCCATGTGTTAAGAGTTAGAAGCAAACATACACTAAAACCACAGTGTATCAAACTCATAAACAATAGATTATCCAAAACATAAACAAAGTTTCAAGTGTTTTTGACTGCTCCCTTTTTAACTGCTCCCCCTCAACATAGTGCTCCCCCTCAAGGTCTGTTTCTCAAAAATTTCTCTTCCTTTTTTACTGGAATGGCCAAAGGGTCATTGCCTATGATGTGTGGTGAAGCTGTCAAGTTTTGCAGAAAGAATATCAAGCTGACCTTGCATGGCTGCCATCCTCTCAGACTGTACTATCTGGACATCTCTAAGTCCATCAAGTCTTTCCAGGGTGACTTGAAATGCATCTGGAGGTGCAGCTATTGAGGTAGAAGCCCTGTTCCTCTTTGCTTTGCTTCTGGGTGTGGATGACTATCCTGCAACCTCTGCTTCAGTATCCATTGGTTCACCTTCTTCTTGTTCAGCCCCTTCTTCATCTACATCACCTAGAAGCCGTACTTGTATCCATATGATGGTTTGCCTGTTGATTGCTGAGGGTGTAGGCATTAGGCTGAGGTCTTGAGGAATTGGAATACCTTTTTCTCTTAAAATCCACATGAGAAGGCTAGGAAAAATCAGCTTAGCTCGGGAAGTTGTTCTAGTCTCATCCATTATTATATCAAATATATGGGAGCTAATGTCAATGAATGTTTTCTCCTTGAGTTCCATAAGAAAAATGGCTCTGGCATTGTTGATTGTAGTGAGCTTCTTCACAGGATACAAGTTGTTCATCATGATGATGGTGAGGCACCTCATGTCAACTGGAAAAGCTGTGGTATTGAGACATTTCCCTTCTCTCTGTCCACCAATACGATTTTGGACAGTTTCTAAAGACAAGATTCTATCTTTGTAGTTGAAAAACTCATGCTCCTCAAAACCCTCAAGACCAAGGACCTCATCAATATCATGGGCATCTAGAGTGAATTCATGCCCTCTTACCTAACAACCTCATCAATATCATGGGCATCTAGAGTGCATTCATGCCCTCTTACCCAACAATCTAACTCATCTTCCCTAATCTTCACATTAGAGTAAAATTCTCTTATTAGAGGCTCACGCACACCTGGTAAACCACTTAACAACTTTTCCCAACCTCTGCCCTCAAAATAGGTGGGAACAAATGTGTCTTTTAAGTCCACTAGATCCATAAATCTCTCTTGAATTATGGTTCCCTTCATTAAAGAATCTTTGTATCTCTCAAAGTGTGGACCGGACCTAAACAGATTATAATCTATTTTTAATCTTTTTTCAGCCTTCTTTGCAGGAGTTTTCTTCTTCGGAGGTGAGGGAGCCATCTGTAATCAAGTAGAAGAGGCTACAACAAACAGATAGCACAATAGATAGAATTATAAACATTAGGGATCACGTCATAAGTATTAAAAATTAGCAATTTGGTGAAACAGATACCACATAGTATAGATACAATCAGAGAGTAAAGAGGACAATATTATGCAATCACAATATTATGCTACCACACTAGCCCCAGAAGTATTGCATACAACACATGAAAAGACATGATACGGTGCAAAATGCAACTAATCATAAGCTACTTTAATCACATAGCAAATAGAGGCATCAAACTAGATTCACCACAAATGAAAAAAAAAAAAATAGAAAACACAAAAGATCCATAAAAATAGGTTCAAGCAGAATGGATAAAAGAAACCGACATGTGATAGAACATCAAACACTGATCAGGCAATCAGATAATCTTAAGATGACAAATTCTAGAACATATATGAAACCAACAACTGAAATAAGCTTGCATGGGAACAGAACCTTAAATAATCCAAACAAGAACAATCCCAAAAATACCGAAACAAACCCATAACAAAAATCAAAGACACCAGCACAAATACTCACAGAAATGAAGATCAAAATAAGAGATATGAGGTGAGAGAATAAGAGCCCAAACCTTTTCTTTGAAGATTTGGAGGTGAACAAGTGCAACGATGGAGTTTGAAAAGAATGAAATGGAGTGTTTGGGCAAGAACAGTTGAGAGAGAAAGTGAACAGTCACAAAAAGTTCGGGATAAAAACTGAAAAAGATTTTAAAAACTACCCCAGATTTTGCCAAACACACGTTTTTGCGACTGAAGTGAGTCACCAACAAGATGCCAGGTCTACCTGCCAAAACACTTAAAGACAAAATTGTGAAAAATTTTCAAAGTGTTTTTCACAGCTGGAAGGTCTACCAGCGAGGGAGTCGCGAGTTGAGCCGCGAAAATCTCTGTGTGAAAGTTCAAATATGTGTATAAACATCCTTGAACGTTTAGACCCCCAAATTACAACTTAACCAATTCAAGCATTATGTCAAACAACTAGTGTGCGGAAAATTAACATAAGCTATAATATGGAATTGGAAAAACTATCTAAGCCAAATTAAAATCACAACCCACAGCAGATAATAAAAGGGAAGGCAGATGCAAACACAAAGACAACACGCGATGTGTTATCGAAGAGGAAACCAAAGCCCTCGGCGTAAAACCTCTCCGCCGCCCTCTAAGCGATAAACAATCCACTAGAAAATGTAGTTGGGATACATGGACAGCAATAGACTCTCCAAGCCTAATCTACCCAGTGCACCTAAGCCCTCCAAGCTTCTTGCTCCAACGAGCTTGCGCCGAACCTTTTTCTTTTCTAGCTTCCCGGATTCCACTACTAGACCATAGCATCAACCAATGAAGATTGGTTCCTTCCTAACTGCTTCCCAGAACACCAAACAGCCCTCTCACAGTAATGGATATGGTGAGAACAAAGTTTTGGTAAAAAGCCTCTCAAGGGTTTGGCAATGGAGAGGAAGAGAGTTGAGGAATTTGAAGAGGCACTTATGTAAAGATTGTAGATGAATCAATCTTGTTTTACTCTAGGGTTTCTCTCTCAAAATTCTCTCTAGAAGCCCTCTTTCTTTTGTGGGTATAAGGGGTATATATACTAGGGTGAGAGAGGAATGTGAAACGTCAGGTTTTTCAAAATAGGGCTAGCTCGTGGCTTGTCCTCGCAACTTTACTCAGTCGCGATATCCAGTCGCGAGATAACAGTATGGCCAGTTGTCCTGTTTTGTCCTGTAGTGCTCCAGCTAGCATGACTGTTCATCTTTTGGCATGCTTAGCACGTGTGCTGTGTCTGGCGGCTTGCAGCCACGAGGCACCCGCGAGGCCAAGCCGCGAGTCTCTATTTTCTTGCACACTCTTGAGCAAACTTCACTCTATCTGACTCACTACTTACAACAAGCCCACCTAAATACAGGGTTACTAAATGCTGAAATACAAACAAATTTGGCACGGAATAAAGCCAATTAGATGGTTGAATAAATTCAACCTTACATTGTGTAACCCAAGCGACTAGACCTTTCACTCGCGAACAAGTTGCCAAAATTAACACGTGAACTCGCGGTTGACTTTTGCAACTTGGGTAACCTACGACTGAGTCGCCAAAACAGGACACACTATTTTTGAAGATTTTCAGTTTTGTAAAAACAAAACACTTTTCCAAAAATAACTTAAACACTCAAAAATCTATTTGTGTTTGAATAAACAAAAATTGAGCATATGAAAACACATTTTATCAAGTACAATCACACAAATGAATATGGCATTCATTGAACATAAACTTGTGTGTTGTGTGTGGATATCAACAATGAGATAGTCCTTAGTCTAATATGAAGCTTCAATGATCAATTCAACCAAGGCATACACAATTAGCACTAGATCATGTAACCAATCTCAATTATAGAAGTATGCATATATGACCTCCCACAAGACTTGATAACATAATTTGGTGCTTTACATTTAACTCCACTTTGGATCATAACATTTGATCTTTTTGATCCTTTTGAGACAATCACCGTAACGGATATGGTGAGAAAAAAGTTTTGGTAAAATGTCTCTCAAGGATTTAACAATGGAAAGGAAGAGAGTTAAGGAATTTTAAGTGTCTCTAATGTAAAGATTGTGGATGAATCAATCTTCTTTTTCTCTAGGGTTTCTCTCTCAAAATTGTGAGTATAAGGGGTATTTATACTAGGGTGAGAGAGGAATGTGAAATGTCAGGTTTTTCAAAACAAGGCTGGCTTGCGGCTTGGCCTCGCGGCTTGACTGAGTCGCGAGATCCAGTCGAGAGATAACCGAACAACCAGTTGTCCTATTTTATCCTGTCGTGCTCCAGCTAGCATGACGGTTCAGCTTCTGGCATGCTTGGCACGTGTGCTACTTCTAGCGGCTTGCAGCCGCAAGTCACCCGCGAGATCCAACCGCGAAACTCTGTTTTCTTGCACACTCTTGAGCAATCAACACTCTATCTCACTCACTACTCTTAAAACAAACCCACCTAAATACAAGATTACTAATTGCTGAAATACAAACAAATTTGACATGGAAATAAAGCCAACAAAATGGTTGATTAATTTCAACCTTACATGGAAGGTCTTGAATAGTTGAATGTTAAACTTTACATGTCTGAGGTAGCATACAACCACACATGATGATGATGACGACTAACACCAAGACCCGGAAGTTGATGCGACACAGGGAAGAATCGTGTTGCTAAAAACATTCACGACATGTAGCTTCATGTGGTTGGCACTTGGCAAGGCTTCTGATGTGGCACCATGCTAACTTATTGACATTTTGTGTTATTGGCATGACACTAATGACGAGGGTGATGTCTAGCTGGCATGATAGAGCTGCTAAGGTAAGATTTTCTGCGTTTGTGTGATAATTGGGGATTGATTGACAATGAAAAGGGGAAAACAATTAACAAAACGTTTTATCTGTGTCTTCATTCTCTATGCGCCATAAGTCAGAGATTTGGTTGAGAAATCTTTAAAAAAGAAGATGGTCACTGTCATTTGATTTGTCAAAGAAAGATTGCATTCATGTGTATTAATACCATCCAAGGACTTTTTTCCATCAGCACCTGTATCAGAAATATTTTCAACTTTTTTTTAACGTTTTTGGTCTAAGGACTGAAGAAAAAAGTTATTATTATTATTATTTTTAATTTTTTAATTTTTATTTATATATATATATATATATATATATTTTATATCTTTGATTGAATCTCAATCCTTAAAATGGTTAACAAGTTATTGCATTGAATCTCAATCCGTTAATGAATGATGTAGACTATGTATTACAAATGTCGGATGGTGATTAGGTTTTGTTCCATCTTACAAAATTTACCAGATAGATGAATTCATACCTTTCATAAATAAAAATAAATAAATAATAGATCATAGAAAAGTGGCTGGCATGCTTAAATGTTTTGGCGCAAAATCTGCTAATTGCATGATATACTCAACTCAAACAAGTTTTTTTTTTTTTTTCTTTTTTTTTTTTTTTATCAAAAGGAACTCAAACAAGAATTTTAATCTAAAGAATTTTTGTAAATGCAACTTGCAAATTATATTAACATGCAATACTGTATTATTCTTTAGATTAAAACGAGGTTGGAGTCATGTTTGCTTGTTAGCTAGTCTCTAAATGGGGTCAATTGCACAAAATTCATGCATCACGGGCAAAATGTCTACCTATATTGAATGCATCATAGAAATATGCCTTTTCAAAATGACTCATTATAGATCACTCCAAAAGAAAATATATACATTAACAAAATGAAAATCAACTATATCATTCAAGATATAGACCTTACTTTTCCATAAAGATTGTTCTCCTCATCAATCATCCAAGTAAATTTTCAACTTAAATGGGGCCATTGCCAGAATAATTAATAGCTACGTTACCAACTATCCATGATGCAGTATGAAGTTGTTATTATTCAACATAATGAGTACAAACTTGAGTTCATACTTTATAGGACAAAATTGGCATTTGCCCTTTTTAAAAAAACAATCCAGCATTTTTCCCCATTTTCCAAACTAATTAGGAAAATATCCCTCCTTTTGAAACTCGACTTTCTCAAAATCAAGTTAAAAAAAAAATTCTGAAGGCCTATAGTGTCGTTTTAAGAAGCCTATAGTAACGTTTTAAAAACCTATAGTGGCATTTTGTAACTCGATCTTCATGAACTCGAGTTCAATGCAAGTTTTTCCTTTTTTTAACCTATAACTCGAGCTCATGGAGCTTGGTTTACAAAACGCCACTATAGGCTCATTAAAACATCACTATAAACTCCTTAAAACGTCACTATAGAACTTAACTCGATTTTGAGAAAGGCAAGTTTCAAAAGAGAGATATTTCCCTAATTAGTTTGGTAAAGGGGGCAAAATGCTAGATTGTTTTTTTAAAAAGGGCAAAGGCCAATTTTTTCCTTTATATATATATATAAGAAAGTGGTGTTATAGTCTTTGGTTAAATTATTTTACTCCTTACACATGAGATATCTCGAAAACCCCCTAAACTAATTTGAAGTAAATATGAATATCATATTGTCTTCCACCTAAATTCGAAGACTTTCAAGTTATATATAAATATTATTCCCAACGAAAGCGCATATAATATGCATTAGCTATTTTACCCGTGGTACTATGTTGACATGTTCACAACTATGACAAGGGTGTCTTCCATCAATCTAGGTTTATTTCTGTTTATTATTGCTTACACGAATCGGCAAGGATTGTGAAATGCACAGATCTAACAAGTTTAAAAAATTATGTTGAAAATACAAGAAAAAAAATTATTTAGACTGGTTGCTACAGCTACAAGGTATTCCAATAATTGCATAAATATATAAGAATAGCAAGCTAAGTCAATACATATTAGATAGTGCCGATTTTAATTATATTCAAAGCGACCTATCATATAACTAAAACATCTTGACGTTCTATAATCACAATAATGTATGAAAAAAAATTTAAATATGTAAAAAAAAAAAAGAAAAAAAAAGTAGTTTTTTATGTTAAGATAGACATAAATTTTGGCACGAGCAGATATGAATGTCTTAGGGTAGAGGTTCAATCTAAAATTATACTCTCATATGGCACACAATATTAGATTATTTGAAAAATTCTACTTAGCCATATAAATCTTCCCCATCGCTATATATATGAAAAAATTGGATCTTTCATGTCAAGCTGCTACTACCATGAGGATGAGAGTCAAAGCAGGAATTACATGTCAAATGACATATTTTGAACGTGAAACAATTACAATTTCATTAAAACTATTAACAAAGAGTGTTTTGGAAACCTCTTCTAAAGTTTAAAGAATTTTTTTTTAAAAAAATGCTACAATTAACTTCCTAAGTTTTGATTAATATGTGTATTAATCCGATAATCTGAAAACTAATTTAGATAGTGATTAGATACTGAAAATTGATTTTGAAGTATAATGTTGATTGTAATACTTTACAGTTTATAGTGCATATTAGAAAAGCCTCCATAATTTAAATTAGATAACTAGAATTAACCTTAAAACAAATTAGTTAATTACTTTCATGCTCATATACTCAACTAAAACAAGAATTTTTTTTTTATCGAATAGGAACTCAAACAAGAATTTTAATCTAATGAATTTTTGTAAATGCAACGTGCAAATTATACTAATGTGCAATATTGTATTATTCTTAAGATTAAAACGTGGGTGGAGTCACGGTTGCTTGTTAGCTAGTTGCTAAATTGGGTTAGTTGCCCAAAATTTATGCATCACGGGCAAAATGTCTACCTAATTGATTAATTAATATACCATTGATCACTCCACTTATATCAATATATATTGAATGCATCATACAAATCTGCCTTTTTCGAAATGACTCATTATAGATCACTCCAAAAAAAATATATACATATATACATTAACAAAATGAAAATCAACTTTATCATTCATGATATAGACCTTATTTTTCCACAAAGATTGTTGTCCTCATCAATCATCCAAGTAAATTTTCAATTTAAATGGGGCCATTGCTAGAATAATTAATAGCTATGTTACCGACTATCCATGACGCAGTATGAAGTTGTTATTATTCGATATAATGAGTACAAACTTGAGCTCATTATATATATAAGAAAGTGGTGTTATAGTCTTTAGTTAGATTATTCCACTCCCTATTAATGAGATATCTCGAAAACCCCATAAACCAATTTGAAGGAAATATGAATATCATATTGTCCTCCACCTAAATTTGAAGACTTTCGTTTTATATATAAATATTATTCCCAACTAAAGTGCAGATAATATACCTTAACTATTTTACCCGTGGTACTGTGTTGACATGTTCACAACTATGACAAGTCAACAACTATGACAAGGGTGTCTTCCAACAATCTAGGTTTATTTTAGTTTATTATTGCTTGCACCAATCGGCAATGAATTGTGAAATGCACAGATCTAAAGTTTAAAAAAATTTGTTGAAAATAGAAGAACAAAAATTATTTAGACTGGTTGCTATAGCTACAAGATCTTCCAATAATTGCATAAATATATAAGAATAGCTCGCGACAATACATATTAGATAGTGCCGATTTTAATTATATTCAAAGCGACCTACCATATGACTAAAACATCTTGACGTTCTATAATCACAATAATGTATGAAAAAAAAGTTTAAAATATGTAAAATAAAAAAAAAAAATAGTTTTTTATGTTAAGACAGACATAAATTTTGGCATGAGCAGATATGATTGTTCTTAGGGTAGAGGTTCAATATAAAATTATACTCTCATATGGAACACAATATTAGATTACTTGAAAAATTCTACTTAGTCATATAAATCTTCCCCATCGCTGTATATATGAAAAAATTGGATCTTTCATGTCAAGCTGCTACTACCATGAGGATGAGATTCAAAGCAGGCATTGCATGTCAAGTGACATATTTTGAACGTGAAACAATTACAATTTCATTAATACTATTAACAAAGAGTGTTTTGGAAACCTCATGTAAAGTTTAAAGAAATTAAAAAAAAAAAAAAAATGCTACAATTAATCTGATAATCTGAAAACAAATTTAGATAGTGATTAGATATTGAAAATTGATTTTGAAGTATAGTGTTGATTGTAAAACTTTATAGTTTATAGTGCATGTTAGAAATGCCTTCATAATTTAAATTAGATAACTAGAATTAAACTTAAATCAAATTAGTTAATTACTTTCATGCTCATATATCAACTCAAACAAGAGTTTTTTTTATCGAATAGGAACTCAAACAAGAATTATACTAATTAATGTGTAATACTGTATTATTCTTAAGATTAAAACGTGGGTGGAGTCACGGTTGCTTGTTCGCTAGTTGTTAAATTGGGTCAGTTGCACAAAATTCATGCATCACGGGCAAAATGTCTACCTAATTGAATAATTAACATACCATAGATCACTCCACGTGTATCAATATATATTGAATGCCATCATACAAATCAGCCTTTTTCGAAATGACTCATTATAGATCACTCCAAAAAAATATATATATACATATATACATTAACAAAATGAAAATCAACTTTATCATTAATGATATAGACCTTATTTTTCAACAAAGTTTGTTGTCCTCACCAATCATCCAATTAAATTTTCAATTTAAATGGGGCCATTGCCACAAAAATTAACAGCGATGTAACCGACTATCCATGACACAGTATGGAACTGTTACTATTTGATTTAATGAGTACAAATGTAAGAAAGTGATGTTATAATCTTTGGTCAGATTATTTCACTCCCTACATATGAGATATCTCGAAAATCCTACGAACCTATTTGAAATATCTTCTCTCACCCAAAACATGTGAGGAATATCATATTTTGGGATTATAATATATGTATATATGAAAAAATTGGATCTTTCACGTCAGGCCGCTACTACCATGTGAGTCACAGCAGGCATTATATGTCAAATGACATATTTTGAACGTTAAACAATTACAATTTCATTAAAACTATTAACAAAGAGTGTTTTGGAAACCTCTTCTAAAGTTTAAAGAAATTTTAAAAAATGCAACAATTGACTTTCTAAGTTTTGATTAATGTGTATTAATCTGATAATCTGATAACTAATTTAGATAGTGATTAGATATTGAAAATTGATTTTGAAGTATAGTGTTGATTGCAATACTTTGTAGTTTATAATGCATATTAGAAATGCCTCAGATAAATGTCACAAAATAAAGCATGAAGGAGCTTTATGGTTGAAAGATATACCACAAAGATAATATCTATGATTTGTCCCCAAAAAATTGTCATTTTCGTTTATTTATTTATTTTATATCTTCTTTGACAATTTTGGCTTTCCAACTTATACTTATTAAAAACAGGTGAAAGCATGTCATTTTCGTTTATTTATTTACTTTATATCTTCTTTGAAAATTTTGGCTTGCCAACTTATACTTTGTAAAGTTGTGATTTACAAATATGTATATTGTTGGCTTTTATTCCGTGCTAAATTTGATTGTAAGTTTATTATACCATGTATTTATTGTGGGATTTGATTGTAAGGGTTGTGTAATAGAGAGAGAGAGTGTGAAAACTCAAGTAATTGAAGCCAGAAGATTTCTCGCGGGTAGCTCACGACTAAGCATCCCGTGAAGTGAAGCATATGCCTTGCACATGACTGGAATGAGAAGAGTCAATACAGAGATAGCTGTGTTTCGCGAGTAGCTCGCGAGTAAGGCCTTCACACGAGACACCCGCGAGACATTTTGTTCCGCTAGTCTGTACTATCTGATATGTACTTTCTGTACCCACACTATTTATACTCTCATTACCTATAAATGTTAAGGAGTGCTTCTGAGAGAAAACCCTAATCAAACACCTTGAGAGTTAGAGATTATCACACCCATATATCTCTACACAAAAGCTTGTGGATTTCCTCAACTCCTACCTCTCCATTTCCATACCATTGAGAGGTTGATAGCCCAAACACTTACCATACCCTTTCAGAGTGTCAAGTCAGGTTTTAGTGCTGCTGGGAAGCATTGGAAGAAGCCAAAGATGGTAGATGCAACATAGAGCTTGTTGTGGGATCTGGAGAGCTACACAAGACATGGTTCCGAGAAATTTTGTTGGAGTAAGAGCTTGGAGGGCTTAGGTACAGCGGGTAGATTAGGCTTGGAGGGTCTCTTGCTAACCCATGTATCCCAACTAATTGTCTAGTGGATCGATTACCGCTTGGAGGGCGGCGGAGAGGTTTTTTTCCGAGTTCTTCGGTTTCCTTTTCGATAACACATCAGCGTATTATATGTGTTTGCATTCTTCTTCCTTACTCTTTTACATTTCATTTTACTGCTGTGTTTATATGAATATGTGTTAGAGTAACTTGTTTGTTTATCTGCTAGCATTTACACTATTCCGCACTTAGAATTAAGTTAATGTAAAATCTATCAAGTTGTAACTTTGATTTGGGGGTCTAAACAGCTCTTGTATTTCTTACACATTTTCAAGCATTCAATTGGTATCAAAGCGGGTACACTCACTATGGTTTAAATACTTGAGTGTGATCCTTGACCCTTTGTGATGGACCGGTCACAATCTCTTAATGCCCCACCATTCTCTGATGGAGGCAACTATGCTTTTTGGAATGTCCGAATGAGGTCTTTCTTGTGTGCTATAGATGAGTCTGTATGGGACTCTATTAAGAATGGGTATGTTAAATCCACTACTGCCAAGTCCGAATGAGATAAGGCAGCTCTTGCATTAGCTAATACGAATAGTAAGGCCAATAATGCTATATTCTGTGGTGTATCCCCTGATGAGTTTCACAGGATATCACATGTGAAGACAGCTAAGGAAACTTGGACAATCTTTGAAACAACCTATGAGGGTACCAAGAAAGTCAAGGACACGAAACTTCAAATGCTTACCACCAGATTTGAAGAACTTAGGATGGGAGATGATGAGGCTTTCGATTCCTTCTATGGAAAGCTCAATGAGATTGTAATTGCCAAACTCAATCTTGGAGAGAAGATTGAGGATTCTAGGGTGGTAAGAAAGATTTTGAGGTCTTTACCGGAGAGTTTTCGAGCAAAAGTCACAGCTATAGAAGAGAGTAAAGACTTGGATAAGATCAAAATCCAAGAGCTGATTGGATCTCTCCAGACATATGAGCTGGGACTGCCTTCTCATAAATCGAGCAAATCACTTGCCCTTAAAACCATCATCAAGAGAATGGACAACTCCTTCGAAGAGGATGATGTGGAGAAGGAAGTATCATTCCTTGCTAAAAACTTCTGGAAATTTCTGAAGATGAAAAACGGTGGGAAGCCTTTCAACAAAGGGAAGTTTTCATCTCATAAGGCTGATAGGAAGGAATTCAGGAAGAAAGATGAGAAGGAGCCTCAATCTACTCAAGGAATCACTTGCTTTGAGTGCAATGGACATGTACATGTAAAGAGTGAATATCCTAATTATTTGAGAATGAAGGGCAAGGCATATGCCACAACTCTCAGTGATTTTGATTCTTCCAATTCAAATTTAGAGGATAGCTATGATGAAGAAGGGAATTTCTCTACATTTATGACTATTGCTCATGATTTTGATAAATTCACTTCTACTCCAGAGACTTCACCACAGACATCCTCTTCTAAGCCAGCATGAGGACCAGACAAACTTGATCACCTCTTAGCTAGAGTGGATCAGATGTTCACCATGCTAGACTCCCATGGGTAGCATACCGCGACCCAGTTTGCATACGTCCAGGGATAGATCACTGCATTGTCTTCACAGATCAAGGACTTGTCCACAGCGCAAGGATCAAATTCAGAGTCTGATCAATTCTAGCTTCTTTGGCCATTCCGATCAAAAAGGGGGAAAAAATTTTAAGAGGGAGCTAAGGAAGAGCTTGCACAGTGTTAGGGGGAGCATAGGTTTAGGATTAGAAACATTGGTTATTAGTTCACAGACGACTTACTTGTGTTTACTTTTAGCTTTTATAACTGTTGGTTTATGTTTACACTTTTACTATTTTTCATTTAAAACTTCAGTACAATTTGTTTTTAATTTTAGTTTATTTTCATTTCGTGATTATCTCAATGCTTTGTAGCATTTTTTGTGATTTTAAGATATTGCCAATATGTCTTGAGTACTTCACACTTATGCCCCAATAGGATCTTGTTCCTAGATGCATATACTTCGTGTATTTTGCATTGGTTTTGTGTTGGACATACAAGTGATCATAAGTGATTACTTTTTGTTTGTATGCCCAGATGAACACTTACTTGCTAAATGTTCATTGTAGTCATTCTTTAATGGCTGAACTTGTTTGATCAAGTTTTTGTTTGCATAATATCTGTTGTCTACATACTTGATTGCACTATGCTTGCTCATGTTCATACCTTGTATTCAACTTGTTATAAGCTTAATGAAAATTTTGTTTGTGTGCGAGTGTTTTAGGTTATAGGTATAAACGTGCAAGTGCTTCATAGTTTCTAGATTGGGTGTGAGTGAGTTTTGCCATTGTTCCCAAACTCACGTTTAAGTCTAGAGTCTGTATTTAGGGGTTTTGTCACGAAATAGCCAAAGAGGAAGATTGTAAAGTTGTGATTTACAAATATGTATTTTGTTGGCCTTTATTCCGTGGCAAATTTGGTTGTAAGTTTATTCAATCTTTTTTATCCTATATTTATTGTGGGATTTGATTGTAAGGGTTATGTGATAGAGAGAGAGTGCGAAGACTCAAGCAATTGAAGCCAGAAGATTTCTCGCGGGTAGCTCGCGACTAAGTATCCCGCGAAGTGAAGCATGTGCCTTACACATGACCAGAATGCCAAGAGTCAGTACAGATGGAGACAGCTATGTTTCACGAGTAGCTCGCAAATAAGGCCTTCCTGCGAGACACCTACGAGGCATTCTGTTCCGCTAATCTGTACTATTTGATACACACTTTCTATACCCACACTATTTATACCCTCATTACCCACAAATGTTAAGGAGTGCTTCTGAAAGAAAACCCTAGCCAAACACGTTGAGAGTTAGAGATTATCATACCCATATTTCTCTACACAAAAGCTTGTGAATTTCCTCAACTGCTACCTCTCCATTTCCATACCATTGAGAGGTTGATAGCCCAAACGCTTACCACACCCTTTCAGAGTGTCAAGTTAGGTTTTGGTGCTGCTGGGAAGTATTGGAAGAAGTCAAGGATGGCAGATGCAACATGGAGCTTGTTACGGGATCCGAAGAGCTAGACAAGACACAGTTCTGAGAAGCCTTATTGGAGCAGGAGATTGGAGGGCTTAGGTACAGCGAGTAAATTAGGCTTGAAGGGTCTCTTGCTAACTCATGTATCCCAACTGATTGTCTAGTGGATCGATTATCGCTTGGAGGGTGACAGAGAGGTTTTTCGCCGAGTTCTTCGGTTTCCTCTTCGATAACACATTGGCGTGTTATCTGTGTTTGCATTCTTCTTTCCTACTTTTTTAGATTTCATTTTACTGTTGTGTTTATATGAATATGTGTTAGAGTAACTTGTTTGTTTATCCGCTCACATTAACACTATTCCGCACTTAGAATTAAGTTAATGTAAAATCTATCAAGCCGTAACTTTGATTTGAGGGTCTAAACAACTCTTGTGTTTTTAACACATTTTCGAGTTTTCATACTTAATAAAAATAGGTGAAAGCATGTCATTTTCGTTTATGTATTTATTTATTTTATATTTTCTTTGAAAATTTTGGCTTACCAACTTATACTTGATAAAATCATGTGGAAGCATGCAGTCAATTTCCTGCAGTGAATGCTTCTCAAGTGGCTAAAACAAATAATATAATTCTCAAATTAAGTTAAACTTCATAGCTCCAGCTGCCTGAGTTCAACGTAGTTCTTAGAAATATCACCAGATAGTGTACTAAGCTACAAATTAACATTTTTTTTAATATATATTTGTTTGACTAAATTAAAAAAATAAAAAATAAAAAAGATAAATTGAATTGATTATTTGACTCCCATGCAATTTCACAATGACATTTGTTTGAATCGAGAAAGGTGAAAGGTACAAATTTTGAAACTTTTCTTGGTTTTATTAGATACTGAAAGTGACATATTGCACGTTGTCACGATCAGTTTATGGTCCACACTGTTTTTTTTCTTTCTATTTTATATTTGGTTTAGACTTTAGAGTCAGCATTTGAGTTCTCAAATAGTGATAAAAGAGGAAAAATTTGAAAAGGAAAGAAAAGAAATAAAAAGTATTTCTGTATCCATTCCTTCCCCATGTTAGAAAAGAAAGAAAAAGAAGTTTAATGGCATTAGTATTGGTGATCTAAGGTTCTTTAGGTATCATGCGATTTCTTGTTTCGAATCTTCTAGACAATGGCGATCCTTAAAAGAATTCTTCTTTGTAATTATTTGGTTTACCCAGAAAAACTGCTGAACAGTATGAAATACACACATTTAAAAGAATAGTAAATGCTTGGAAAGTCCAAGACAATCATATTGTAATTTTTTGGCGTGCAGGACGAGAGGATTACATACAACCAAAACTGGAAGAATATATTGTAGATACTTGAAGAGCCCAAAATACCCATATTCTTGAGCACAAAAAATAAGAAAAAGATTAAGAAGAAAAAAAAAACCCATCCAATTTGAGGGGCGGAATATAGTCTAAAGAGAAGTCTGGTGAGCTAGCTGCTGAGTGCTGAGTGCTGACTGCTGACTGCTGAGTCTTTTGTTCAATAGTCTACTATTTGCTGAAAGCTTTTGTTATAATTGCTTGAAATAAAAGTATATATACCTGTATCTCTCTTGTTATAATTGCTTGAAATAGAAGTCTACCTGTATCGGGAATAGAAAGAAAATAACACTTGTTTTATAATGAGTCCAAGGCCGCAATCCCCACAATGAACTCAATATTTGAATTTGTGCTTGATATTTGTTCCGCATATTCCTTACAAAAACTTAAGTACATTGAGTAGCACATGAATCGTTGGACTTTCATTTTTATTTTGAATGTGACCAGTGATTGATGAGCTTTGCATTTAGGTTACGGAAACACTATTCTTTGCATTAACAGTTAATACAGTTGACATTTCATTCACTCATGGAAATGGTGTCTCGTGGGCCTATAAAAGTAAAGATCTCTCTCTCTCTATATATATATATATATAGCCAAAGTTGAGAAAAAATTCAATTAAATTCTGAATTGAAGTCTAATTTTGGTCCATGTATTTCATCTAATTTTTAAATTTGTATGCCAAGTGAATTATTTGGTGCAAAAGTTAAAGAGTCTAAATTTAATTAGATTATAAATTGAATTTTAATTGGAATTCAATTTTGTACCATGTGTCCCATCTAATTTTTTATTTTCTGTGGCATGTACATTATTGGATGCAAAAACCAAAAAGTCTAGTTCTAATTAGATTCTAAATCATATATATATAGCCAAAATTGAGAGAAAATCCAATTAGATTTTACCATTGAAGTCTAATTTTGCACTATGTGTCCTAAATTATTTTTTTTTAGAGAGATTTTTATTTCTTAATTTTGGAAATAAGTGCGGGACCACATCATAGATATTCATCCAAGTGAGTTATTGAATACAAAAATTAAAGAGTTCAGAATTAATGAACTATGAAAACGAAGAAGAAAAGTGCTTCCCGTTAACAAAAATTAAGAAGTAATAATAAAATAAAATAAACAGATATGGACAATTTACATTTTCTATATAATAATATCTTTACAAGTTTTTTTAAAGTATTGAAAAATATATTTAAGAATGACTATCAATAGTATTTAAATATTGATAATCATTCCTATATAGATTTTAATTTAAATACTATAGATTTTAATTGGGTTCTCAATTTTGTATCACATGTCTCACTTAAATTTTAATTTAGTGCCACGTGAATTATTGAGTATAAAAATTGAACAGTCCAAATCCAATTAGATTCTAAATTGGATTTAATTAAAGATCAATTTTTCGCCACATGTCCATCTAAATTTTTAATTTTTGTGGTACATAAATTATTGAGTGCAAAAGCTGAAAAGTTTAAAACCAATTAAATTCTAAATCTCACACACACACACACATAAACACATATAACCATTACATATTTTAGAAATATATGGTTTAAAAAAAGTGTAAGTTGATACCATTTATAATTTGAACATTTCAAAAAAAAAAATAATTTGAATTGTATAATTGTGATTATTTTTAAGTATACTCATGCATAAAGTTACATACTAGTATTTAGTAACAAAGAGTATAGTGATACGTTATTTCCTCCTCGTACATGAATAGTTGATTCTAGCATGAATTTAATTGGTAGAACTAATTATTACGTGAAATGAAAATATAAGAGTAATATCTTAATCACTACATCCCAATTTGTTTGTCCTATTTCAAAATTTTAACTTTTTAAAAATATATCATTTATTGTCTTGTTTGCTGTATAAAAATATATAAGTTTTCAAAACTATCCTTAAATAAATTTATCAAAAATAATTTTGGAAATAAAATAGGGGCATAATAGAAACATTAGTAAATTAATAGTTTTTAATTTTAGATATAGGACAATATTTGAAAATATATCAAAATAGAATAGAGGATAAGCAAATTGAGATGGATGGGATAATGTATAATATCGTAAGGCACAGCCAACAAGCAAGCCAGGCCAGAGAAAATTCCATTATTAGGCATCTGACTTTTTGGATTTAATAAAAATGGTTATGCAAACTAGTCAAAAGTTGCAGAAAGTTTGAATGGTGAGACACATGGGACACGGCTTAATTAGGAAGTACGTGGTCGCTGCTTTTAGTCTAGACTCCTGAAAGATGCAAGGTCTCTTTGCGTAGCAATGTTTATTCATCTAAGGTTGCATTTGGAAACTTCCATTTGGATTTGGATTTGGATTTCAAATTGATAGATTTGAAATTAAGGGATTTTAAATTCATTAATTTTTAGGAGTTATTTCAAATCCATGCATTTTAAAAGTTTAAAATCTTTAGTGGATTTGTTAAATCTAAATCCTTGACATTTTTAAATCTTTCCAAATAAATTATTTGGATTTTAATTGTCCGAATCCAAATCCTAATGCCCAAATTATTTGGATTCTCAATTTTGTATCACATGTCTCATTTAATTTTTAATTTACTGCCAAGTGAATTATTGAGTATAAAAATTAAACAGTCCAAATCTAATTAGATTCTAAATTGGATTTAATTAAAGATCAATTTTTCGCCACATGTCCATCTAAATTTTTAATTTTTGTGGTACATAAATTATTGAGTGCAAAAGCTAAAAAGTTTAAAACCAATTAAATTCTAAATCTCACACACACACACACACACACATAAACACATATAACCATTACATATTTTAGAAATATATGATTTAAAACAAGTGTAAGTTAATACCATTTATAATTTGAATATTTCAAAAAAAAATATAATTTGAATTGTATAATTGTGATTATTTTTAAGTGTACTCATGCATGAAGTTACATACTAGTATTTAGTAACAAAGAGTATAGTGATACGTTATTTCCTCCTCGTACATGAATAGTTGATTCTAGCATGAATTTAATTGGTAGAACTAATTATTATGTGAAATGAAAATATAAGAGTAATATCTTAATCACTACATCCCAATTTGTTTGTCCTATTTCAAAATTTTAACTTTTTAAAAATATATCATTTATTGTCTTGTTTGCTGTATAAAAACATATAAGTTTTCAAAACTATCTTCGAATAAATTTATCAAAAATAGTTTTGGAAATAAAATAGGGGCATAATAGAAACATTAGTAAATTAATAGTTTTTAATTTTAGATATAGGACAATATTTGAAAATATATCAAAATAGAATAGAGGATAAGCAAATTGAGATGGATGGGATAATGTATAATATCGTAAGGCACAGCCAACAAGCAAGCCAGGCCAGAGAAAATTCCATTATTAGGCATCTGACTTTTTGGATTTAATAAAAATGGTTATGCAAACTAGTCAAAAGTTGCAGAAAGTTTGAATGGTGAGACACATGGGACACGGCTTAATTAGGAAGTACGTGGTCGCTGCTTTTAGTCTAGACTCCTAAAAGATGCAAGGTCTCTTTGCGTAGCAATGTTTATTCATCTACGGTTGCATTTGGGAACTTCCATTTGGATTTGGATTTGGATTTTAAATTGATAGATTTGAAATTAGGGGATTTTAAATTCATTGATTTTTAGGAGTTATTTCAAATTCATGCATTTTAAAAAATTTAAAATCTTTAGTGGATTTGTTAAATCTAAATCCTTGACATTTTTTAAGCTTTCCAAATAAATTATTTGGATTTTAATTGTCCGAATCCAAATCCTAATGCCCAAATTATTTGGATTCTCAATTTTGTATCACATGTCTCATTTAATTTTTAATTTAGTGCCAAGTGAATTATTGAGTATAAAAATTGAACAGTCCAAATCCAATTAGATTCTAAATTGGATTTAATTAAAGATCAATTTTTCGCCACATGTCCATCTAAATTTTTATTTTTTGTGGTACATAAATTATTGAGTGCAAAAGCTGAAAAGTTTAAAACCAATTAAATTCTAAATCTCACACACACACACACACACACATAAACACATATAACCATTACATATTTTAGAAATATATGGTTTAAAACAAGTGTAAGTTAATACCATTTATAATTTGAATATTTCAAAAAAAAATATAATTTGAATTGTATAATTGTGATTATTTTTAAGTGTACTCATGCATGAAGTTACATACTAGTATTTAGTAACAAAGAGTATAGTGATACGTTATTTCCTCCTCGTACATGAATAGTTGATTCTAGCATGAATTTAATTGGTAGAACTAATTATTATGTGAAATGAAAATATAAGAGTAATATCTTAATCACTACATCTCAATTTGTTTGTCCTATTTCAAAATTTTAACTTTTTAAAAATATATCATTTATTGTCTTGTTTACTGTGTAAAAATATATAAGTTTTCAAAACTATCCTTAAATAAATTTATCAAAAATAGTTTTGGAAATAAAATAAGGACATAATAGAAACATTAGTAAATTAATAATTTTTAATTTTAGATATAGGACAATATTTGAAAATATATCAAAATAGAATAGAGGATAAGCAAATTGAGACGGATGGGATAATGTATAATATCGTAAGGCACAGCCAACAAGCAAGCCAGGCCAGAGAAAATTCCATTATTAGGCATCTGACTTTTTGGATTTAATAAAAATGGTTATGCAAACTAGTCAAAAGTTGCAGAAAGTTTGAATGGTGAGACACATGGGACACGGCTTAATTAGGAAGTACGTGGTCGCTGCTTTTAGTCTAGACTCCTAAAAGATGCAAGGTCTCTTTGCGTAGCAATGTTTATTCATCTACGGTTGCATTTGGGAACTTCCATTTGGATTTGGATTTGGATTTTAGATTGATAGATTTGTAATTAGGGGATTTTAAATTCATTGATTTTTAGGAGTTATTTCAAATCCATGCATTTTAAAAGTTTAAAATCTTTCGTGGATTTGTGAAATCTAAATCCTTGACATTTTTTAAGCTTTCCAAATAAATTATTTGGATTTTAATTGTCCGAATCCAAATCCTAATGCCCAAATTATTTTGATTCTCAATTTTGTATCACATGTCTCATTTAATTTTTAATTTAGTGTCAAGTGAATTGTTGAGTATAAAAATTGAACAGTCCAAATCCAATTAGATTCTAAATTGGATTTAATTAAAGATCAATTTTTCGCCACATGTCCATCTAAATTTTTAATTTTTGTGGTACGTAAATTATTGAGTGCAAAAGCTGAAAAGTTTAAAACCAATTAAATTCTAAATCTCACACACACACACACACAAATAAACACATATAACCATTACATATTTTAGAAATATATGGTTTAAAACAAGTGTAAGTTAATACCATTTATAATTTGAACATTTCAAAAAAAATATAATTTGAATTGTATAATTGTGATTATTTTTAAGTGTACTCATGCATGAAGTTACATACTAGTATTTAGTAACAAAGAGTATAGTGATACGTTATTTCCTCCTCGTACATGAATAGTTGATTCTAGCATGAATTTAATTGGTAGAACTAATTATTATGTGAAATGAAAATATAAGAGTAATATCTTAATCACTACATCCCAATTTGTTTGTCCTATTTCAAAATTTTAACTTTTTAAAAATATATCATTTATTGTCTTGTTTGCTGTATAAAAATATATAGGTTTTCAAAACTATCTTTGAATAAATTTATCAAAAATAGTTTTGGAAATAAAATAGGGGCATAATAGAAACATTAGTAAATTAATAGTTTTTAATTTTAGATATAGGACAGTATTTGAAAATATATCAAAATAGAATAGAGGATAAGCAAATTGAGATGGATGGGATAATGTATAATATCGTAAGGCACAGCCAACAAGCAAGCCAGGCCAGAGAAAATTCCATTATTAGGCATCTGACTTTTTGGATTTAATAAAAATGGTTATGCAAACTAGTCAAAAGTTGCAGAAAGTTTGAATGGTGAGACACATGGGACACGGCTTAATTAGGAAGTACACGGCTTAAGCTTTCCAAATAAATTATTTGGATTTTAATTGTCCGAATCCAAATCCTAATGCCCAAATTATATCATCCAAACACACCCTAAAGGGTTAGGGTTACTCGTAATAATTTACAAAGGAGTAGAAAAAATAAAGGTTGATCTCAAGAGGCTCTATTCGAGGTTGACAAAATCTATCAAATTTAGAAATGAAGTAAAAATATCATGTATTGTACGTTTTCTATACCATACTCCCAGTATAATTATATTAAATAAGTTATATATACGATCTACAAGATATATAAAAGTTAAATAAACAAATAAATAACCCATTTAGATGACTTGCCAAATTAATGGATCATTATAGGCATCTGATTAAATTAAGTTGTAAATACCATTTCAATTTTCCAATTTCATCTTTGGGTGCTCAAAAGCATTTCCCACTGAGATTCGTTTATAAAAAATAAAAATAAAAAAAAGTAATATATTATTCATTTTAAATTGATTATAGTAGATCCATTCTAACATTCCTGGAAGGGGAAAATGTCCATTCCAACATGAATGGATATTTTTACTATTTCATAGAATACTTTTTTTTTTTTTCTGAGAATGTATTTCATAGAATACTTGACCGTGACAAATTCCATTCAGTTATTCTGAACAACGACATCTAAAACGTAATTTGATACCTTTTTTGCTATGAACGTAATTTAATACCTAATGTTTCAATCAACACATTTGGGATGGCAACGTTCTTATTACCTTTCAAAAGTGATAAAAAAAAATTGATAAAAGAAGTTTAAATTCTTAAAGTAATAATTATTCTTAGTCATAAAAATTTGTATGTGAGTAATATATACAAGAAATGATAAAAAATATTTATAAGTGATATCTTTTTAATTGAAAGGTCAAATTTTAGATAAAATAAATTTCTAGTATAATTATAATTTGTTTAGAAAAAATATCAAACCTAATTTAATAAATTCATGTAGTGTTTTAATGCTTTATGATAGGCTAAGAATGTATTGACTCCTTGTGATATATTAATTAATTAAGTAGCCAAGTTTATTAATTAATCAAATTAACATACAAAATGCATGGTAACACAAACAAATCACAAATATACTAAACTATACAGCGATAATAAAATTAACATGGTGATTTGTTTACGAATGGGGAAAACCTACATGACAAAAACCCTACCGGGTGATTTTAAGGTCACTGCTCCCAAGAATCCACTATTATCAAAATAAGTAGTTACAAGTAAAGGAATCTCAGTACCTTATACTAACTTACAGTTGAACCCTTACCCCAATACCTAATTGGACTAGTTCTATAGTGACAATCTCTCCTTTCAATGCACGACTCCCAGTACGTGACTAACCAATTACGCGGATCCTAATACGCGACTTAATCAGCAACTTGAGAAGAATATTGGCTACAAAGTTTTTCAGTTCATTACACGATGAAGATCATGAAACTCCTTGGTTACAAAACCCTAAGGTGAACAAACACAACAACTTCTTTAAGAGAAAGATGAATCAGAGAAAATTCTGTCTCCGATTACAATTTGCATAAATAAGACTTTGTTCACACTTGTGTAACTATGCAACTTTTGACAGCCCTTAAAATAATCCTTATATATGTTTAGCGTTATGAAAAAAGAAAGCTCAAACATACATTTACAGATTAAATGAAAATTAGTTTTGAAAAACTGAACTTCATAAATCTCGATAGATAGCTATCTATCGAGCTAGCTTTGAGCCACAAGTTTTAGCAGCTTTAAAATATCAATAAATGCTGGCTGTCGAGTTTTAAAATCCAACACTTTCTCACTTAATTCTTGGATAGACTTGCATAGTTTTAGCACTTTAACTTGAAACATTGTTTCTTGAAGCATTAAACACATTCTAAATCTACCCAATTACAAGTAAAGTGCGTTTTGTCAAAAGATTAGCCAATCACATAAAATATTGACATTTGTTCCTAACATTAAATCACATATGTCCTAACAATCTCTTCCTTTGGCAAACCGTGACAAAACCACAACAAACAAATAAACATATGAGAGAAGTCATAAATCACTCAACTCATACTCACTTGTTGAATACAATAAAGTCTATCCTAATACAAACTCTTGAAAAACTTTGTAAGAAAAGAGTTCATGACAAAAAGACTTTGATAACTTTTATTTCTGAAACACTTTAAACAAAACTCATCACGACATCTTAGTGTGAAACAGAAATAATAAATTGCGTACAATAAATAAGAAACATGTGTATAAAGAGAGAAAAGAAACAACATATGTAATTATTAGGACATATGTGTTTCACATATTAGGAACATATGTTACTATTTTATGTAATTGATTAATCTTTTGACAAAACGCACTTTACTTATATTTGGGTAGATCTAGGATGTGTTTAATACTTTAAGAAATAAGATTTCAAGTTCAAGTGTTAAACCCATACAAGTTTGTCCAAGAATCAAGTGTGAAAGTGCTACTCATTAAAGCTCGACAGCTAGCATTCATCGAGGCTTAGAGAGCTGTCAAAATCCCATGGCTCGACAACTGCTTGACAGATAGGTATCTGTCGAGATTTATGAAAAACAAATTTTTTAGTTCTGTTTTCATCCAATTCGTGGGTATATGTTTGGGCCTTCTTTTCTCACAACCCTAGACATATATAAGGATTATTTTAAGGATCGTCAAAGGTGAAACAAGTTGCACAAGTGTGGAGCAAAGTTTTGTTCATGTAAATTGTGACCGAAGACAGAATTTGCCCTAATTTATCTCTTTTTTGAAGAAGTTGTTGTGTTTGTACAGTGTAGGATTTTGTAACCAAAGAGCTTTCTAATTTTCATTGTGTGATGAACTGAAGAACTTTGTAGCCAACATCCTTCTCAAGTTGGTAATCAAGTCGCATACTGGGATCCGCACAATTGGTTAGTCACGTATTGGAAGCCGTGTATTGAAAATGAGAGATTGTCATTACAAAAAAAGTCCAACTAGGTATTAGGGTAAGAGTTCAACTGTAGTTTGGTATAAGGTATTGGGATTCCTTTACTTGTAACAACTTGTTGTGATAATAGTGGATTATTGGGAGTGGTGACCTTAAAATCACCTGGTGGGATTTTTGCAGTGTAGGTTTTCCCCATTCGTAAACAAATTACCGTGCCAATTTATTTTTCATTGCATACTTTAGATAATTGGTGATTTGTTTGTACTAACATGTACTTTGCATGTTAATTTGATTAATTAATAAACTTGGCTAATTAATCAATTAATATATCACAAGGGATCAATATATTCTTAGCCTATCAGTAAAGATGGGTAAAAGAACTATAATAACAACTTTAAATGTATATATATCAACAAGTACAAGATTTGCTATCACAAGATGATCACAAGATCTAAGGTACATGAAGAAATCACCGTCCCAGACCACTTCGAACGTAGTTGTGCCTCACTTCGTTTCATTGGAGCAGCGTCTATGTCACACATGACATGGAAGTGGTCGGAAATGGGAAAGGGGATAGAAAAATGGTGTAGAATTCTCGTGATAGCCGAAGGGAAGATGAGCTTATCACGGGTTGCTGTATCCCTATATACATCTATAAGGGAAAGAATAAAATGAGAGGGAAAATCTATAGTAAAATGCTCTAAAAAGGAAAGCAAAAATTGAGCACAGGGCTCTGTAATGAAGTTATAATAAGATAAAGGATGCAAAACAAAAGTCATAACCATGTTAATAAACCTAGGACCTTTAGCAAAGGCTGTACAAGAAGTGAACTGACGTTCATCCCAATCAGAGGGACTCTCACAAAAAGAAGATATACACTTGTCTTTAGACACGGTCTTAAGACGATCACAACCAGGGTAGTCAGGATGTACTATCCTAGGGATACGTAGCACGTCCAATACAATATCTGGAGTGACCACGATATGCGTACCTCAAGCGCAAGTGACAAAGAGATGTATCAAATAATCAAATCCATGCATGTTGAAGTAGAACTCCTATATAAGCACAGATGGACAAGTAACCAGGACGTCGCACAGTGACTCCCAACCCTTACCGTGAATGACAGTGGGTAGGTCAGTGTCGGAGAAGTCTGACAAAATGACTTAGCGTTCCAAATGAATGCCTCATCTAGAAAAGTTCTCCGAAAAGTTTTGTCAGGCTTTACCATCATGAAACTGAATATGAAAGGGAGTAGGATCAAAAGAAGAGGATGCCTCGAAATGAAGAGGATTTTGGGATGAAGTAAATTTTCATTTAGGTGTCATAGAGCAACTAACTGAAAGAAGAAGAGAGAGAGGCACATAGAAAAGCACCAATCACAATCAATATATAAGAATTTAGAAATTGTAAGGTACATATGCATGAAAATGCATGAGCATGTGATATGCAATAGTAAAAACATCATGGACTCAGCCCAATCCAATCCTACCAGCACATAATCATTTCAACAAAGTAAAGATACATCTAAAATGCATGAAACATTGTTATAATGCAAATGAGATGCAATGCATGATGATATAGAGCCATTTTTACAAAGCCCATCCCAAAAATTTCACAAACACTCCAATTTTGAAAAAACCCAATATTTTTCAAAAAATCCCAAAAAGGTCAAATGCATGAAGAATGTGTGAAAAGGATCTTACCAAATGAAAGAAGATAATCTTTAGGCCAAAAAACTCTTGGTAAAGAAGTTTGAGGTGATAGAGAGAGGTTTTGGAAGGCGAAGAGTCAATAGCAGTTGAGAGAGATCGAGAGACATGAATCCAAAATTGCGCGGATCCTATATATAGAACCTTTTAAATCTCGATAGATCGAGAGGTATCGAGAGGTGTCGAGGTTTAAACTTCGACAAATGCATCTCTTGGGCAACTATCCAGAGATGTCCACAGCAAAAAGAGGCTCAATGGATCGAGGAGCTATCAAGGAGACAAACTTTCTCAATGGATTGAGGAGCTATTGAGATTACGATAAAAAGAAGCTGAAGAGCTTGATAGATAGCCTAGCTGTTAAGAGGTGTTGAGGAGCTGTTGAGATTGCTTAAAAACAGTTTTTCAAAAAGAGAAAAACACAGACATGAATGCAATTAAACATGTAACTCAACCAAGGATCTAAACAACATTTTAATCTCTCAAAAAATCTCTTAACAAGAAAAATGTTAAGCACATAGATCTCAAAACACACACACACACACACACACACACATACACAACAAATCAAACCAATTTTATATTTTAAAAACAAGTTAAGACAGTTTAGCAAGTATACATTAACACATGTATTCCTTGTGATGGTCAAATCATATTGTACCTGCACATGTATCAAAAGTAGCAAAGAATATTGCGTGTTGTGTGTAAAAAACATCGCAAGATTGCATAAGTGTCTACATGTTATGACAATTTGAGATATGAGAAAATCACTTTAACTCACACACAATCATAACTATTTGATGGGGACTATCACCTTCAAGGTACATCTTATAACTCCCACATCTCCTAGAATACACACTTGCAATCATATATACAACATTTTTTTTTTTTTTTGGCTTTTTGGTGTGTTGTCATAGGCAATGAAAAATAAAACCTATACTCCTAAAAATCTATGTAGTAGTGTGAGTAAAGTTCATTCCCACGGAGGGTATCTAGCTTAGTTTTATGCTACGTGAACAAGGAAGGAGGGGTGGAGTATAATGAAAACAATTTTAAGAAAAAAAAAACAACTAAGGAACAATTCAAATTAAGTATCGAAATTAATCAAAAGAACGAACCTTGGTCTAAGTCAACATCCACCGTCAGAATTTTACAACTGATCATTGATGCAAGTATATATCAATTTACACTTTGAATATTCTTCATCGAAACAATTTTCCTATCTCTCCTTAGTCATAGTTAATTAGAAAACAAGCAATCTAATAAACTCTAACTACAAAACAACCCAAGACAAGCGCTAAAGGTTTAATCTAGTAGCAGTCTTAAGAATTAGAGAGATAGATGAAACTAAACAACACAAACAAAAGCGTTTGCATTTAATTTAGTCAAGCATTCTTCCTAAGATCTAATAATTTTTAACGTAGCAAATCATTAAATCTTGGTTGCTTCACAAGTTAGAGAGATCAAACAATTACAGATTTGATATCTAACCTAGTAGTAGATTGCAACGAATAATAAACTAGTAATTAAACGAGACAATCATGAAAATAGGCACAGAAGAAAATTCAATATTTAAGTCATAAATTGAATAATAAAAACAAATTAGATCTCACAGCTTTATTGATTCCCAGGCTTCAGTTTCCTTCGACCAAGTATAAAAGTTTAGCCAAGTAAGGCCATGATGAAAACTCAAAGGAGAAAATTAGAGAAGAAGGGAGAGAGAGGCATGTGTGTCCAATTCCGATTCTCCTCCCCCTTTTACATGTTAATTCCCACTTTTCCAAGCTTACAAAATCTCTTAAAAATATTCTCAATAATAATATCCAAATCTAACTAATTAAGGAAAAATATAAAATATAAAACAAAGTCCTAATATAACTACGAAAGTGGTGTTTTTCAGCTGGAAATTTCATGCACCACATCTGGAAACTTCTGAAATTAAACCCTATCAGATCTGCGTAATAGAATTGCAGGCAAAGGAACATTCCACAACGTCAGCAGTGCAGGTGCAGCAACTTCAAGCCCGATTTCGACCTTGATGCAGCCCGTATCATCTTAAATCATCTCAATCGGAGCTTGGATGAGAGAGTTATACCTAGATTACGAAGCAATGCCAAAGCTGTCCAGAATCGCCCAATTAGCTACGTTTTGTACTTAACGCCTCCATTGACATCCTAAATCAAAATATAAGAATAATGAGTACATTTAGGTACCAAATAAATATAAAAGACTAAACATTAAGGGAGAAAAATATGACATTTTGCATTCTCATCACTTTTTATTTTTCTTTACATATTTTTCTTTTAAACAAACCATGCATGGGCATATATGAGATAGAAAAAAAATACCTAATGATGTTAAGAATTTGACATTCCATTTTTGCTATGCCGAAGTATACAAATTTCATTTCATGATTGTCGGGCAACAGTGGTGAGATGGTTATTTATGCCTTTCTCTTAGGATTTTCTAATCCTTCCCGTCAAAAAGAGTGATACGAGTGTTAAGTACAAGAAATCACTTAATTTTACTCATCACAAACACAAGACACAAAGCTCCCTTGCTTAGTTGTGCATAGAGATGCTCATCTAAGTTACAAAAGATACAATGTTTAGAAAACTTTGTTTCAATGGCCATCCAAGGTAAACAAATACCAATGTACACAAACACATATTGTTTTTGTATTTTTCTAATTTCAATTATTTTATTTTATTTTATATGAAAAAAAAAAGTAAAACAAAATTGAAAAAGAACCAACCAAAAACATGTTAAACAAAGCAATGCATAAAACTTGATGCAAATGCATGAGGAAGGAGAAGAAGAAGAGATCAATCCATGGAAATAACACCAATTTTTTGGTGAAAGAATTCAAACCATTTGCTATTAAGAGGTTTGGTGAACAAGTCAACCTTCTAATCATCAGTATGAATGAATTCAAGAGTAAGCATACCATATTCGACAAGCTCCTGAATGAAGTGATGCCGAATCTCTATGTATTTGGTTCGAGAATGTTGAACCGGATTCTTAGAGATGTTAATGGCACTGGTATTATCACAATAGATAGTGAGATGTTCTTGACAAATACTGTAATCATGGAGAAGTTTTTGCATCCATAGAAGTTGGGTGCCACAGCTACCAGAAGTGATGTACTCAGCCTTTGCAGTGGATAAAGATATGGAATTCTGCTTTTTGCTCATCCAGGAGACAAGATTATTACCCACATAGAAACAACTCCCCCAATATACTCTTTCTATCATCAGCATTCCCAGCTCAATCAGCGTCAGAATACCCAGCTAAGACATCATTTGTGTCTTTGCTGTACCACACACCAAAATCAGCAGTGGTTTTGACATACTTTATGATTCTTTTCAAAGCAATCACATGAGATTCTTTGGGATTAGCTTGATATCTAACACATACTTCCACACTGTAACTAATATCAAGTCTACTAGTAGTAAGGTAAAGAAGACTACCTATCATGCTTCTATAAAAAGATGAACCTACACTTTTACCTAACAAGTCAACAGTGAGTTTAACATTTGGGCTCATAAAGGTTCTAATAGAACTAGTACGTGACTAACCAATTGCACAGATCGCAGTATGTGACTTAATCACCAACTTGAGAAGAATGTTGGCTGCAAAGTTCTTCAATTCATCATACGATGAAGATCACGAAGCTCCTTGGTCACAAAACCCTAAGGTGTACAAACACAGTGGCTTCTTTAAGAGAAAGATGAATTAGGGAAAATTCTATCTCCGGTCATAATTTGCATGAATAAAACTTTACTTCACACTTGTGCAACTGTGCAACCTTTGACGGCCCTTAAAATAATCCTTATATATGTTTAGGTTGTGAGAAAAGAAAGCTCAAACATACATTCATAGATTGGATGAAAATCAGCTCTGAAAAACAGAACTTCATAAATCTCGATAGATAGCCATCTATTGAGCTAGCTACCAAGCCACGGGCTTCAACAGCTTTTAAACCTCGATAGATACTAGCTATCGAGCTTTGAAATCCAACACTTTCTCACTTGATTCTTAGACAGACTTGCATGGCTTTAACACTTGAATTTGAAACCTTATTTTTTGAAGCATTAAGCATATCCTAGATCTACCAAATTACAAGTAAAGTACATTTTTTCTAAAGATTAGCCAATCACGTAAAATATTGATATACGTTCCTAACATCAAATCATATATGTCCTAACACTTTATATAAAAGAAGGTGAGGTTTTCTTCATTTTAATTTAATTTTTTTGGAAGAAGGTTTTTTCTTTTTTCTTTTTGACTGATGGAAGAAGGTTTGATTAATATATATTAACTTATTCAAAAATTATAATTAATACTAAAAAATATATAAAATTATAATGATGATTTGGACAAATGTGAGATTTCAAAATTTATGCCACAACATTAAAAGAAGTCAACAATGTCAAAAAATAACTTATATATCTCTCTATATTAAGAGGATTCAAAAAATTAGTTATTATCTTTTTGACTTTCAAAAATACCCCTAATTTAATTAACGTATCCTTATTCCTATAACATAAAAATGAGGTTAAAACTATAAATAGACAAAAATTAAAGACAAAAAACCCACCCATGTTTATAAAATTAAAAACAAAAGTCTTATAGCTCAATTGGTTGTTACCTCCTAGTATTTCCAATTGAGACATCTAGGGTTTAAATTTCCTAGCCTTCATTGTAACTATTAAAGTTATTATGTTGATTGGGTGATGATTGAATGATGAGTGGAAGCATGAAAAAGAGAGTGAACACGAAAGTTTACGTGGTTCAACTTGACGGTCTGTCTCCATAGTAAAAAGCTCTTGATGGTTACATATTGTCAATTTTTTATCTTTCATTGAATCTCAGTACTTGAAAATGTTAATTGGTTATTGCATCGAATCTCAATCCGTTAATGAATGATGTCGAGTATGTATTATGTATGTCGGATGGTGATTAGGTTTGGTCCCATCTTACAAAATTTACCAGATAGATGCCTTCTTACCTTTCATAAAATAAATAAATAAATAACAGATCATAGAAAAGTGGTTGGCATACTTAAATGTTTTGGTGCAAAATCTGCTAATTGCATGACATACTCAACTGAAACAAGGTTTTTTTTTTTTTTTTTTTTTTTTTTTTTTTTTGGGATCAAAAGGAACTTGAACAAGAATTTTAATCTAAAGAATTTTTGTAAATGCAACTTGAAAATTATACTAATATGCAATACTATATTATTCCTTAGATTAAAATGTGGGTGGAGACATGATTGCTTGTTAGCTAGTCTCTAAATTGGGTCAATTGCACAAAATTCATGCATCATGGGCAAAATGTCTACCTATAATAGGTCTAAATGCCTATTCAGTATGGTCACCAATGAGGAGTTCAAAAAGATATCCTCTACTGAAATTGCTAAGGAAGCATAGACTATCCTCTAGACAAAACCTAAGAAGGGACTAAGGCTGTCAAAGATTCAAAGGCTCACTACAAGTTTTGAAGAGATTAAGATGGAGGAGGATGAGTCATTTGATGAATTCTATGCCAAGCTAAAGGACATAGTCAACTCTGTCTTTAATTTTGGTGAAACCATTCCCGAACCCAAGGTTGTAAGAAAGGTGCTTGGATCTCTACTGGAGAGAGCTGGTTGGCAACTTGCAGACCTATGAATTGGGTTTGACCAGGATTGTGAAATCAAGCAAAGGTGAGAGCATGGCATTGAAGGCCAAAAGCAGTGACACTGATGAGTCTTCGGACAATGAAGATTCTAAAATGAAATCCTACATCACAATGCAGTTCAAAAAGTTCATGAAGAATACCAATGCGAAAGGATATGATAAGGACCGAAAGCAATCTAATTCTTCACAGCTTAAGAGCCAAGATAAAGGGAAGAAGGATGCTAGGGATGGCAGTCGGTATACTGTTCCCTCCAGATGAAAATGCTTCGGATGTCAAAGTTTTGGACACATGAAACAAAAATGTCCAACTTATTTCAAGACCATTGGGAAAAGCAAGGCCCTTATTGCTACCTTGAGTGACACCGAGCCTAAGGATGATTCGGATAATGAGGATGATGGAATTTTGAATGCCTTCACTGCCATTGTAAATCCTACTAAAGGGATTGTTAAAGAAGTGGATCAAGAAGAGGACTTGGTGGAGTCTAAGTTGAGAAGATGGATAAACAGGATGACATCCATATAACCTATGCAAAATTATATAGGGTCTCTGAAAAACATGAGAAATTGTATAGGTTGGCCACCAAGAAGCTCAGTGATGTGGAGCTTGAATGAGAAGAAATATCCACAAAGTTTGACAAAGCTAATCAGACCATTGGAGCACTACGGTTTGAGAACAATTGCTTGATTGAGAAAACCAAGAAGCTTGAAGTGGAGCTGTTTCAAGTCAGAGCTCAGTTGGAGAGGACTTCAAGTGCATAGCTTGATGAGATGCTTAGCTTTCAAAAATCTGCTTTTGATTAAACCAGTTTGGGGTATGATTTTTCTTCCTCTAATATTGCTTCTTCTAGTACTACTTTGTTTGTTTCACCTGCTAATAATGTTAAATATGAGAATAATGATGTGAAAACTATTTTAGTTAGTGAGAACATAGACAAGGGTAAATCTATCTTAGGAGCACCCCTTAAGCTTGATAAGAAAGAGACTAAAAACCCTAGGGCTAAGAAGAGCAATAACCAAAAGTTTAAACAGAAGAAGTAGTTGGTGATTTTCCCCATTCGTAAACAAATCACCTGTGTCAAATTTATTTTCCACTATATTTAACTTAGTTGGTGATTTGTTTGTGCTACCACATGTATTGCACGCTAATTGAATTAATTAATTAACTTGGCTAATTAATTGGTTAATTCATCACAAGGGGTTAATACATTCTTGGCTTATAAAGTGGTATCATAGTGGGCATACTCTAATTAGGGTTAATTTTTGTTGTGTGATCCATTGACCCCTATTTGTCATGGATAGAGGACAGTCTCTTATTATACCTCATTTATTTAATGGCACTAACTATGCATACTAGAAAGTATGCATGAGAGTTTTCTTGTAGTTTTTAGATGAGAAAGTGTAGCAAGCTATGGAGATAGGCTGGACCAAGCCTATGGAAGTGCCAGCCGACTAGGATGATGCTAAGATTAAGGTGGCAAACTTCAATGGTAGGGCATTGAATGTTCTATGTAGTGTAGTCATGAATGAGGAGTTCAAGAAGATATCCTCCACTGAAACTTTTAAGGAAGCATGGACGATCCTCTAGATAACCTATGAAGGAACCAAGGCTGTCAAGGATTCAAAGCTTCGGAGGCTCACTACCAGCTTTGAAAAGATCAAGATGGAGGAGGATGAGTCGTTCGATGAGTTCTATGCCAAGCTCAAGGACATAATGAACTCAGCTTTTAATCTTGGGGAAACCATTCCTGAACCCAAGATTGTGAGAAAGGTGCTCGGATCTCTATCCGAGAGATTCCATGCCAAGATCACTGCCATTGAGGAATCAAAGGAAATTGACAAAATTCCTTTAACAGAGTTGGTTGGCAATCTACAGACCTATGAGTTGGGTTTGATGAGGATAGAGAAATCAAGCAAGAGCAAGAGCATGGCTTTGAAAGTCAAGAGTAGTGACAC